>NC_057725.1:16238064-16260803 GCF_004010195.1 Chiloscyllium plagiosum
GGGAAGTGGGAGAGATGCGGTGGAGGGCATCGTCGACCACGTTGGGGGGGAAATTGCGGTCCTTGAAGAAGGAGGCCATCTGGGTTGTGCGTTTTTGGGACTGGTCCTCCTGGGAGCAGATGCGGCGGAGTCGAAGGAATTGGGAGAATGGGATGGCGTTTTTACAGGGGGCAGGATGGGAGGAGGTGTAGTCCAGTTAGCTGTGGGAGTCGGTCGGTTTGTAGTAGATGTCCGTGTTGATTCGGTCGCCTGAGATAGAAATAGAAAGGTCGAGGAAGGGGAGGGAGGAATCTGAGACTGTCCAGGTGAATTTGAGGTCGGGGTGGAAGGTGTTGGTGAAGTCGATGAACTGTTCAACCTACTCGTGGGAGACGTAGCGAGGAAAAGGTGGGGGGTGGGGCCAGTGTAGTTGCGGAAGATGGATTGTTCCACATATCCTACGAAGAGGCAGGCATAGCTGGGGCCCATGCGGGTGCTCATGGCTACTCCTTTCGTTTGGAGGAAGTGGGAGGATTGGAAAGAGAAGTTGTTCAGGGTGAGGACCAGTTCAGTCAGTCGAAGGAGGGTGTCAGTGGAAGGATACTGGTCAGTACGGCGGGTACTGGTCGGTACGGTCGGTACCAGAAGCATATAGACAGTGGTCCGAAACATAAAGAAGGAACCAGGTGAAACTTAAGTTGTGTTCGAAAGAATTAAACATAGTGTGGAGTTAGCACATTCTCCCCGTGTCTGTGTGGATTTCCTCCGGGTACTCCGGTTTCCTCCCACAGTCCAAAGATAGGTGGATTGGCCATACTAAATTGCCCATAGTGTTAGGTGCATTAGTCAGGGGTAAACGTAGGAGAATGAGTCTGGGTGGGTTGCTCTTCAGAGGGTCAGTGTGGACTTGTTGGGCTGGAGGGCGTGTTTCCACACTATAGGGAATCTAATCTAATTTAATCATAGTCATTTTGATAGATGGGCGCATGCTTTAAAAATAAATAGGACATTTGAGGCTCTATTAGAGATTATTCTAATGAACAAAGAAACTATTCAGTTCACTCCCTTAGAGTTAACATTCGGGCATGAAGTGAGAGGCCCTTTGAAATTAATTAAACAAAAATTGACAGGGCCAATGTTGGAAATCTCAACTTAAATTATGTATCGGAGGTGAGGGAGAGATTAAATTGAATAGGTGAACTTGCTAAACAGCACCTAAAGAGGGCACAGTATAGAATGAAGCAGGTGACAGATAAAAGCTCTGAGACTTGGATGTTTTCCCATGGGGATGACATGTAAGTACTGTTACCAGTGATAGGAGATCCCTTCAAAGCCAGGTTTCATGGTCCCTGTCAAATTGAGAAAAAGTTGAGTCAGGTGAACTGTCTAATAAAGATGCTAGATAGAAGAAAAAGGTATTGGGTTTGCCATGTGAACATGTTGTAATCGTATTATAGTCGAGAGAAAGAACTGGAGAAACAGGTGTTAGTTACTGCCCCACGGAGTGAGGGATCAAACCCAGATGATGTGAAGTTTGATGTGCCTCAAAATAGATTCAAAAATGAAGAAGTCCTTGGGGAGGGGGATAGTTCAATACGCTATCTGTCTCAGGAGCATAGAATGCAGTTGAAAGATTTGTTACTTCAGTAAAAGGACATATGTAAGAATCAGATGGAGAGGACTAATGCTATTGTAAATGAAATAGAAGTAGGTAATACTGCTCCAATAAAACAACACCCTTACTGGCTTAATCCTTTCAAAACCAGACAGGTCCAGATGGAGGTGAAGACCATGCTTGATGAGGATAACATCGAACCAAGCCAGAGCGAGTGGAATTCGCCGATCATCTTAGTTCCCAAACTGGATGGGACTCAACCATTCTGTATGTATTATCAGAAGGTCAATGCCGTTACAAAATTGGACTCCTATCCATTTCTAAGATTGGAGGACTGTATCGAGAAAGTCGGACAAGCCACTTACATCACCAAGTTGGACTTACTGCATGGTTACTGGCAGCCCTGTTTATTGTAACTGGTGACTTCAATCAAGCCAATCCAAGGAAGGTGTTGCCCAAGTACCACCAGAACATTACCTGCCCCACCAGGGTCCTGAACATTTTAAACCACTTCTACTCCACTCTGAAAGATGCCGACTGCTCCATTCCCCGTCCTCATTTCGGAACTCAAACCACAATGCCGTACGTCTTCTCCCTACATACAGGCAAAACCTCAAACAGGAGAACCCCCCCCCCCCCACCCCCATCCCCCCCCAATGGATACAGGTCCAGTGCTGGTCGGAGGAGGCAGAGGATCAACTCCAGTGTTGTCTAGAATCAACTGAGTGGGCCATGTTCAAATAGTCCGCAGGTAGCTTGGATGAGTACGCCACCACCATCACATACTTTATCAGCAAGTGTGTGGAGGACAGTGTATGGACTGAGTTATATCACAGGTTCTAAAAAGAGACAGTGCAAGTAGACAATGACATATCCCTCCAAAATCATCTCAATGCCTTCTATGCTCACTTTGAGCAGAATTTCAGTGGAGAGGTAACATCTATTCCGACAAGTCCTGATGAATCTATCCCAACAGTCACTGCATCAGAAGTCAGAACAGTTTTCCTTCATGTGAATCAAAGGAAACGATGGGACCAGAAGGAGACCCAAGGCTGTGCACTCAGAGCATGCGCAGATCAACTGGCAGAGGTCTTCTCGGACACCTTCAACCTCTCCCTGCAGCAAGCCACTGTCCCTGCCTGTTTCACAAGGGTCAACATCATTCCTGTGCCTAAGAAGACTCATGCAACATGTCCCAATGACTACCACCCAGTGGCCCTAACTTTGGTGGTCATGAAGTGCTTTGAAAGGCTGGTCATGGCATTAATCAACTCTAGCCTCCCCATTACTCTTGACCCACTCTAATTTGCCTATCGGACCAACAGATCCACGTCAGATGCCATATCACTTGCCGTTTACTCCTCCCTAGAATTTCTTGACACCAAGAACAGCTATGTAAGAATCCTACTCACTGACTACAGTTCAGCCTTCAACACTATTATCCCCTCAAGACTGATTACTAAACTTAGTCATCTCGGATTAAACCCCACTCTCTGCAACTGGATCCTCAGTTTCCTACCCACAGGCCACAATCAGTGAAGATTGGGGACAATATTTCATCCTCACAAACACTCAATATTGGGTCCCCCCAGGGTGCGTATTCAGCCCCCTACTGTACTCATTGTATACCCATGACTGTATCGCCAAATACTGACACCACCATAGTTGGTCAAATCTCAGATGGTGACGAAACAGACTATGGAATTTATTAAAGCAACTAATTTGTGTGAAGTTTGCTTCTGCAAATACCCAATGAGATAATTGGCCAGTTAGCCTGGTTTAATGTGTTAAGTAATGAATCAGTATTGGTACTGATCAGTATCGATGTACTCAGATAAAGACCATACCTTGGTACAAATCTTGCATACAAAGCAGAACAAAAGGAATAAAAAGAAAAGTAGCATTACTTACAGTGTCTAAAAAAATAAGTTAGAAGTCAGACAGTTGGAATGCAGCTAAAGGCTTGACATTACATTCTGGTAAAGAATTTCAAATAGCAGTAGCTCAGCATGTGGTTTAACAATCTGTCCCATCCCCCTGTCCAACAACAGTCTCCCACCGTTCCAGCCTCCAATCTGCCCCGCACCAGCACTCAGCTGCACCAAGGTCAATTGTGCCGCTCCAGGACTCATTTCCCCTTGTGCTGCTCTGGGATTTGTTCTCCTCGCATTGCATTGTGGCTCACTTCTCAGGGACTGCTCACTTGAACTGCTCAGGGACTGCTGAAAACAGAGAAAAGAAAGGAAAAGGACAGACGGATCAGAGGGTCTCTGGGTGGAGCATCCTACTCTGCCCTCATAGTGTCAAGTGATAGAAAATGAGCCATTTCTCCTTTCCAACACCAATTGTGTATGGAAAACCAGAGGTGTCTTACTCTGACGGCTGCCCCACTCTCTTTCAGATGGTTGTGTTCGATTAGATTCCCTACACTATGGAAACAGCCCATCTAGCCCAACCAATCCTCCAAAGAGTAACCCACCCACACCCATTCCCCCACCCTATATTTACCCTTGACTAATGCACCCAACACTAAGGGCAATTTAGCACAGCCAATTCACCTGACCTGCACATCTTTGGATTGTGGGAGGAAACTGGAGCACCCGGAGAAAACCTACACAGACGCGGGGAGAATTGACCCGAGCCAGGAATTGAACCTGGATCCCTGATGTTGTGAGGCAGCAGTACAAACCACTGAGCCATCATGCCACCCACTATGTGTGATGGAAGATGTTTGTGTAGTTGCCCACCATCTCATACATGAAATAAAGTTGGCCATCAGAGTGCAATGGATGCCATAAACGAGAGAACAAGTTGAAATATTTTAACTTTGAGTTACAGTAGCTGCTGTAAATTATAAATATTTGGCTGTAAAATGTTGCTATGAATCTGGTTTTATTTTGATGGAGGTTTGCTATTTTAAGTTAGAAGCTGAAAAACCATGAACTGAACAGCCAACAATAACTGATCATCATTTCAAACTTAATTTCAAAATTTCTAAATGCTATGAAACATGAAATCACTTTATGAACCAAGAGGAGAAAGTCAACAGTCATTCAACACCAGGTTATAATCCAACAGGCTTATTTAAAATCACAAGCTTTCGGAGCACTGCTTCTTCATCAAGTGACGTGCCAGGAGGAGGATAGTGTGACACAACTACATAGGTTTGTGGAATGGGTGAAAACGTGGGTGATGAGACTTAATGCAGAGAACTGTAAGGTGTTTCTATCCGGGACAATGCAGAGAGACAATCTAAAATAACCAATCTATTTCTGAAGAATTGTGCAAAAGCAGATCTGCTGAGTGCACATGTGCATAAATCATTGAAGATGAAAGGGTAGCTTGGGTAGGAATGGCTGATTAAATGATATGGCATCCTGAGCTTCATTAATAAAGCAAGGTTTTATTGTGAAATCCAAATAAAACAATGGTTCAACTGGAGCATTGCAATCTGAGCAATGCATTTTACACAAGGATGTGAAAACCTTTGTGACAATGTGTTCTTTTTGTTTTTTTGTGATTAAAATCTTGTAAATGGTTCCGGGGATGATGAATTTTAGTTAAGGAGAAAGTCTGGAGAAATTGAGACAGTTTTCTATGAGGAAATAAACACTTAGGGGAAATTTGATAAATATATTTAAACTCGGGTAGATAGAGGGAGTCAGTTGGTAGAATGGCTAAGGTTCAGAGGCCGTAGATTTAGAGTGATTGGCAAAAGATGCAGTGATGACATGAGAAAGAACATATTCATGCAGCTAGTGATTAGGATCTGCACTGCCACAGAATGTGGGGAAAGGTGTGTAAACTGGGGCATTCAAAAGGGCATTGAATCCTTATCTGAAAAGGAAAGATTTGCAGAGCTGTTGAGAAAGAGCAGGGGTGTGACACTCGGTGATTGCTTCTTTATATGGCCAGTACAGACACAAAAAGCCTTCTATGTTCTACTAATTTTTCAAACTATAATAAGATCTAGGTTATTAAATATGGCAGAAAAGCAGGAACAAAATCCACTCTGGAATGGTTCAGTCACATTTTCTCTTACAGACTTTTAAATGGAAGTTTTTTTTAAAAAGATAGCAATTATGAGATTAAATCTCTTCCTCAAAATGTTCTTGTGAAGCAGAAACCAGTTTTGTTGTCCCATTGTAGAATGGATCCAAGGCCAATGACACGCCTGACAAAAAAGACTAATGTGGTTCCATAGCCTTTTGTACTTTATTACTTACATTCTTCTTGGAAAAAGAATCACCTTTATGCTATAAATCCTTGCTGTCAAGTTTCATGAGGTTGTCTAGTTATATTAGACTGAAGGTGACATATCTAATCCTCTAAAGAGACATGAAGTCAGCCCCATTATAGACATATATGCCTGTGTTGAAGTGACAGTAGATGATATTCGTTGCAAAAACATAATGACTTTGAATGAAATTCTTTCGATATTTTAACAAATGTTTGCACATTCATTTTACCCACTTTGACTCCTTTGTTAAAATAGTGGACAGATGAATTTCATAACAGTGTGTTTTCCATTAATAAAGCATGGTGTATTTTAAACACCCAAGAACAATTCAAGGTCTATTGTGCCTCAGCTACACACAGGAAAACATAGGAAAACCAAGCATCAACAGAATCACAGAAAAGTTAGAACCATTCAGCCAATCAAACTTTCTTTCAGTCTTCACAGTGGAAGACATTAGTAGCATACCAGAACATGAATAGACTTGGGGGCAGAGTGTAGAGTCAAGATTAGAGTGGTGCTGGAAAAGCATAGCAGATCACGTAGCAGTTGAGGAGCAGGAAAATCAATGTTTCGGGCAAAAGCCCTTCATCAAGAATGAGGTTGGGAGCCTCAAGGGTGGAGAGGTAAATGGGAGGTGGGTGGGGCTGGGATGAAGGTAGTTGAGAGCACAATAGGTGTATGGAGGTGGGGTTAAAGGTGATAGGTCAGAGAGGAGGATGGAGCAGACAGGTGGGAAGGAAGATTGACAGTTGGGTCAGGTTTTGAGGGCAGTGCTGAGCTAGAAGGTAGGAACTGGGGTAAAGTGGGGGGAGGGGAAATGAGGAAACTGATGAAGTCCACATTGATGCCTTGGGGTTGAAGGGTCCAGAGATGGAAGATGAGACGTTCTTCCTCCAGGCATCGGCTGGTGAGGGAGTGGCGGTGGAGGAGGCCCCCGACCCTCATGTCCTCGGCTGAGTGGGAGAGGGAGTTGAAATGTTCAGCCACAGCGTGGACGGGTTGATTGGTGTGGGTGTCCCGGACATGTTCTCTGAAGTGTTCTGCGAGAAGGCGTCCAGTCTCCCCAATGTTGAGGAGACCGCATCAGGAGCAGTGGATACAGTAAATGATGTGTCAAAGTGCAGATGAAACGTTTATGTATGTGGAAGACTCCTTTGGGACCTTGGTCGGAGGTAACGGGGGAGGTGTGGGCGCAGGTTTTGCAATTCCTGCAGTGGCAAGGGGCAGTGCCAGGAGGGGAGGGTGGGTTGTTGGGGGGCGTGGACATGACCAGGTAGTCGCAGAGGGAATGGTCTTTACGGAAAGCAGATATGGGTGGGGAGGGAAATATATCTCTGGTGTCTGCCGGGCAGAGTGTAAGAGGCCAAGGCGAAGGTGTTGATGAAGCAAAAAGGTCTGAAGGTTGGTAAATCACTCTGACTAAATGGACTATACCCTGGGGTTCTGAAGGAGAGAGATGAGCAGATTGTGAAAGTATCGGTGATGATCTTTCAGGAAACACTGGAGTCAGGGAGGGTCACAGAGCACTGGAAAATGGTTAATGGAACACCACTGTTTAAAAAGGGAGGGAGGCAGATGACAAAAAATTACAGTTGAGAGGGTGTTGCTGGAAAAACACAGCAGGTCAGGCAGCATCCAAGGAGCAGGAAAAGCAAGAGCAGGAGCAGCCCCTCCTGTTAAAGGGCTCGGCCTGAAACGCCGCTGCTCCTCGGATGTTGCCTGACCTGCTGTGCTTTTCCAGGAACACACTCTCGACTTTGATCTGTAGACCTCACTGTCTCCAACAAGAAATTACAGGCCAGCTAGCCTGACTTTGGTCATCGGTAAGATTGTACAGTCAATTACATAGAATAAGATTGCAGAGTACTTGGAAGTGCATAATAAAATATGACTTGGAGGTGCTGGTTTTGGACTGGGTGGACAAAACTAAAAATCACACAACACCAGGTTATAGTCCAACAGGTTTATTTGGAAGCATTACCTTTCGGAGGGCCGCTCCTTCATCAGGTGGGTGAAGAGGTTAAGGTCACACTCACAGAAATTATAGCCAAAGGAGTCCAGTGTCATGGAGATGTGAAACAATAAACAGTCTTAGATTAAAATTTTCATCTTTTAGAATGTGACATGCTGGTTTCTGTTCTTTGATATGTAAATCCCAGAAATTCTTTTAAATTACATTCTCAAGATAGCTCTGCTTTTTAAACAATAGGGGTGAAGTCTGTCTGTGTCCCAATGCTTTGTCAGACTGAAAAACCCTCTGGATAGTTTTACAGAATTTTACATGGATTCATGCAGTTTTTGAGCAAAATAAAATGTAATTCTGCAAAAACAAAATCACCCCATAACCTTATATGTGTGCACGTGTAGGAGCGACAGATTGAGTATGCATGTCACACTACAAGTAACACTCCTACATACTCACACACCCATGCAGACCCTCCCTCATAGACAAGCTCTCTCTAATGTGCACACACATACACCCCCCGCATGCATGCCAACACACGTGCCCTTTCACACATAGCCCATCACAATCACACACACTTAACCAAGGTTACACACGCACACATATATACACACACACTCTTTTTCGTGCACTCACACCCACATGCACTTCAGGGGCAGTACAAAAAATATGCCAAGGTAGAAGAATTCAAGACTCTTGAGTCAAATTTTAGAATTATTCATTTTTCAGTGAAAGGCCAAGAACCTGAAGCTGCCTGTGAAGAAAAGTTTGTACAAGGATAAGAAGGACATTGATTGCAAAAGCATTGGAATACAAAGGAGCATTGCTTATGTATTTATATAAAGTTCACAAGAGCCACTTCAATGACGTCAAGGGAAGTATCTTCATGCATGGGGTGCAGATGGTGAAAGAATGTTTAATTGACTAACACGCAAAATAAAAAATACCATTCACTTTGCTTTTCACATAGTGGAGGGAAAGACCATCTCGAGATAAGAATAAATAAAGCAACGCATGATTCAATTGGGAGACAGAGACAGAGACAGACAGACAAAGAGATTGAGAGAAAGAGAGCAAAAGAGAGGGAGATAGAGAAAGAGGGAGAAGCTACAAGAGAAACCATGAGTGTGGTGCAGATTTTCCATTAACAATATAACAGAAGCCTAGTGCAAAAGAATTGACAATAAAATTGCCTGATCCCATTTATTTACTGACAAAATTGCAAAGATTTTTAAACAGTAAAAATATAACCCTAGTAATCCCAAATAACTCCTTTATAAATTGAAAATAATTAAAACCGCTTTTGTATAGTGCCGAAAAATGCTCCAGTATAGTTCTCAAAACATCATTGGTATTAAAGTCACATCAGAGTCACTTTACCTAACACGTCATTATGCTTAAGTCACTTGTGACTTCAACTTCCAGATGGGAGCTGTAACAAATTCTTCATGGAGCTACCAAATACATCGAGCTTAGGCTTTAAGTAATCTCTTCAGGGCTTTATTCAAACACTTTAGTCTGGGACGACACTAACACTTTACTCCAAGGTAATCACTGTATCTATCATTCTTTCCCCAGGACCACGGTTTGACATGGTCACCCTGTTCTAAGGACTTCACAGGACTGCCCTACTCAATGTAAAAAGTGAAACTAAAAGTGTCTCCTTCTCAGCTCTGCTTGTCTCCCTTCAGTTTAAAAAGGACAAATTCCAGAACTTTCTTTCAAACTTCTGAGGTCCCATTATTTATTGTGCTAGATGACAGACAGTCTAAAATAAACAAAACGTGTATTACTGCACAAAACCCATTCACTACAGTCTTTAAAATAAATTATCATGGATACAAAAAATAACTCAAAAAACAGAAACCTAAATACGTACACAATTAGATTCCCTACAGTGTGGAAACAGGCCCTTCGGCCCAACAACTCCACACTAACTCTCCAAAGAGTAATCCACTCAGACTCATTTCCCTCTAACTAAAGCGCCTAACACTATGGGCAATTTAACATGGCCAATTCACCTGAACTGAACATCTTTGGACTGTGGGAGGAAACCGGAGCACCCGAAGGAAACCCATGCACACATGGGGAGAATGTGAAAACTCCACAGAGGCAGTCACCTGAGGCTGGAATCAAACCTGGGACCCTAGTGCTGTGAGGCAGCAGTGCTAACCACTGAACCACTGTGCTGCCCATAGTATTGAAAATTGTGCATTTAAATCCCAAGGTTTGCATCACAGAAAGCAAAAGCCACCAAAATCTGTCATCACTTTTTCCATCTTTTTCCAATGATTTAAAATATATAATTCCCTCATTCTCGCTCCTCTCATCAATGAAAACATTTCTTTCCTTATGATTCAGATCATTTTTCACCAACTTTCTTTTCTCAAAAGAAAATAGTCTGAACTTCTGTATTTTTTCTTCACAAATGAGGTTCTTCAGCCCTGGAAATATTCACATGAATGTCTTCTGTGCTTTAACACTATTTGCAAAGCCCAACACTCTAAACCAGGCACAATGCATGAACTGAGCCCTCCCCCACCCCACAAGTGCCTTATACAAGTTTAACAATTAATCCTTGAGAAGAAAAAAACTTGCAGAAGCTCTTTATCTTGCACTCACCTGCAAATTTCACAGGAATATTAAGTAAACGTGAAGAACTATTTTTGTTGCAAGGGACGGATGTGATGATTGGTTGGCAAGTGGACCTCATTGCTGGAGTCATTGCTGTGGAGAACACACCAATTAGACAGTGCCTGACAGTTAACTGCCAAGCTCTGCTTAAAGTTTAACCCAACAGGTTGACTCTGATTGGTCAAGGAAGAGACAGTGAGATCTGCAGATGCTGGAGATCAGAGTTGAGAGTGTGTTGCTGGAAAAGTCGATTTTCCTGCTCCTTGGATGCTGCCTGACCTGCTGTGCTTTTCCAGCAGCACACTCTCAACTCTAATAGGTTAAGTAATTACTCTAGAAATGCATCAGAGAATAGATATTGCCTATTCTGTTCAGTTGAAACAAACTCAATATATACTCATGTTCTGACTGTCCTGCAAAAAGGAAGACCCTATGTGTTAATACGGTAAAGCAGTTCATGCAAATGTTTCACACTGCAAATCCTGATTAGCAATCATAGATTGAATCTTAGTGTAATTAGTAGCACAGTCAGAATTATTTATCAAATGCTGTCCAGTTATATCTAATATTCAATCCTGTATCCAGAGGTCTGCAAGCATGTGCTAGCCAGATACTGCCAGCGCCTTTCCTATTCAAAACAAATGTACCATCTACTATGATCTAGCAGCTTCTGTAACCTGTGACCAACATACCTAGAATTATATTGGCACTGAAATTGTTATACCACGTCACTCGTTAATGAGATGGATCAGATGTCTTTTTGGCTTGATGCAGCATCCTGTTAAAAATGAACATCCCTTGTGCTGTGGCTGTATGAAAGTAATATGATACAGGTAAATTCACTTGCTGTTCATTTTTATTTAGTTTACTGTCACACAATGGTATTAGTATACATCCTGAAAATTGCCCAGTTTATCACAGATTCCCTGGTTTTATTTGTGGACTATTTTATTTGGGATGTGAAACGTATACTTGAAGCAGGCTCTGTCTTTTTACACACACAGCAAATGTTGAAAAAAACTCAACAGATCTCATAGCATCTATGGAGAGAAGTTAATGTTTTAAGTCTAATGGGACTCTACTTCACTCTGAAAGGGGTTGGGGAATTTTTTTTGGATATACTTTTGGCAGATGCTGAGCAGTAGCAAAGATACAAATAGAGAGGAGACCCAAGGCAAAAAGCAAAGAGGGTGTTACTGGTGGTGAAAGAGAAAAACAGAGATGTAAATTAGAGTATCAATGGGAGAGAATGGGCCCGGTCTACTTTTGTAGTATAGTCCTCTCTAACTTCTTACGTTTTGATTCTATACTGAAGGGGAGGATACTTACATATTACACCTGCAGGTGTAGTGAAAGACATTAGGGAGTTTCACATTTCTGCAATATTTCATCATTTTTCTATCAACACACGTGCATATGTTACAAACACTGTATTCAGGTTATCAACTGGCCTGTTAAATACATTAACATATAAGTAGTTATATGGCAGCATGTGTCCAAAATGAAATGCTGTACAGTCTGTTTGCAGGAGCAATGAATGCCACTGAAATGAGAAAACTCTCAATGATAGATGTTACATTTGGATTGAGTTGCTCCTGTTCAGATGCTTATTTGTCTCACTTAGCTTATAAATACATATTAGTTATTCAGATATTTCTTGGTTTGAAAAGTCAATTTACTGGATCTAAAATGTTTTAGAATTTTATAGCATTTTCATTATAGCAGTTACAGCTGTGAGCTGACCTCCCTTGAATATTCTTTCTGAGAATCAGAAATCAGTGAATTAATTCATTAGCTCCATATGCAAGCTAAAGCAATCAGGCACTGTACAAGGATCTGTGGTTAATCAAACACTAAATTAGACATTGGAAATAGTTGCAGGAGCAATTAATGCTTTTTAAAAAATTCATTCTTCCATCCTCGTGTTCCCTCTGTGTCCTAAAGTGATGCAACATGGCAATATATCAATGATCTCAAGATCACTAGTGTGTTTCCGTCTATGGCAAATATAACTTAGTTCAATAAGACTGCCAGTGGAAATTGTTTTGGACTCAATGGAAAGCAGCAACTTCCCTTGGCTTATATTATTGGAAAACAAAAATAACAGGGTGATGCAATGTTAATGATAATCTGTTCTTCACAATTTCTGCCAAGTTTTTGAAGTTTTCAACATGCACCCTCTATGGAAACAGTGAAAGAAACCCATCTGAAAATTCCAGTACAAATGTAAATTGCTCAGAATTTGCACAGGAATAATTTTGCAATGCTACTTTTATAAAGTGTGACTTAAACTGTGTAATTTAAGTATGTTTTCATATAATTTATTTTTTCATTTGGATTCTTGAATTTGAACTGATAGTGCATGGATTTTGTGTATGTCTAAAGGAGTTTCGTTATGAACTTGCAAACTATTTTGTGTTTTATTATGAAACACATTGAGAAAGAAAGACTTGTTGGAGAGTTTTTTTTATATTGAGTCAATTTTGTGAGTGAACAAAGTAAATAGTATGGTGCATTAAGCTTTAAGATAAACAATCTAGAATTGCATCTTTTGGGGCACGGGGAAACATTCATAGCTTGGAAAAAATCTTTTGGATTTAGTTTGGCAATTCTGCAGGGTACTTGGCTATAATTGAATGTGTATAGCAGTTGTTGTTGAAAAGGAAGAAGATAATTTTGAATTGTTAAAAATAGGTTACCTCAGTGTAAAGAGTTTAGTTAAAGTTCCAGGTCAGAAGTGTTTAGTTTAAACCTGAAGGTGTCCTTTCACAGGTTCACAGAATTATTTCCGTGAAAAGGGAGACCATCTGGCCCATTTTCCCTTCACCAGCTGTACTATCTAGTGCCAATCTGAAGTGGAGAAAGTTTAAGTACAGAGGTTGGGAGGTCATGTTGCGGCTGTACAGGACATTAGTTAGACAACTGTTGGAATATTGCGTGCAATTCTGGTCTCCTTCCTATCAGAAAGATGTTGTGAAACTTGATAGGGTTCAGAAAAGATTTACAAGGATATTGCCAGGATTGGAGGATTTGGGCTATAGGGAGAGGTTGAATAGGCTAGGGCTGTTTTCCCTAGGGCATTGGAGGCTGAAAGGTGACCTTATAAAATCATGAGGGGCATGGATAGGATAAATAGACAAAGTCTTTTCCCTGGTGTGGGGGAGTCCAGAGCTAGAGGGCATGGGCTTAGGGTGAGAGGGGAAAGATATAAAAATGACCTAAGGGACAACTTTTTCACGCAGTGGGTGATACATGTATGGAATGAGCTGTCAGAGGAAGTGGTAGAGGCCAGTACAATATGCAACATTTAAAAGGCATCTGGATGGGTATATGAATAGGAAGGGTTTGGAGGGATATGTGCCAGGTGCTAGCAGGTGGGACTAGATTGGGTTGAGATATCTGGTCGGCATGGACAGGTTGGTCCGAAGGGTCTGTTTCCATGCTGCACATCTCTATGACTCTATGACTGTATATGAAGGGTCCAGGAAGAGGTTAGTAGATTTTCAATACAGTCAAATTAAGCATCAGAGAGGTAATAAAAAAGAGATTTCTCTCTGGTGCAAGTATTGTAAAGGAGTACTTTTGGTATTATATTTGACCGTGTTTTTCAAAATTTTTAATTGTGTGTTATATGTAAGCAGTTTGGTTTAATCTTTTGATTGGGTAAAGTAACATTTATTTGTTCCAACCAAGTATTGAATGCTTATGTTTCAGTGAGAGACCACCTTATTAAAACATAATAAAATAATACCTGTGCAGCCATATTTCAGGCAGGGATCTAACTTGTTCAGTAACATTATCAACTCTAGTCATAACAAAAGGAACACAAATTATGAACTTATCTTATGAAAGGATTAATATTATCCTTTGAGATGTCAGCTGGGAATTTATGAAATGGAATGATAGTATAGCCCTCAGAGAAAATCCTGCAGTTCTTGATTATTTTTCTCATTTTGTTTTGCCTTAGAGTTGGATGTAATATTTAAAGTTGCTTAAATAAATCAGAGGTTAATTACTATTTAACTATTTGTATATCACAGAATATGGACAAAAATGAACATCTGTAATGGGTTTTGTTCATCAGTGAAGATCCCTTTTTGTTCAGTATTTCCACTAAAAATCACTTATGTATTTTATGTGAATATTTAAATGATACATGTGCAAATCTGTTAGGGAATATCTTCTCCAATGGGGTTAGAGATCCTAACTATAAGGTTACCAGTGTGTCAGGTTTGAGTTACAGGCCACTCAGAGATCTGAGCTGCTTTGGCAATATGCATTTTTAGTTTCCTGCTGTAGTCTTTCTGATGATTGTCAAGGCTCCAACATTTTTACACATGAACATCCAGGGATCCCCTATTCTACCAGCTGCCATCATTGTGCTTCTGAAAGCTTTTGCAGTTTGTTATTCAAACTGTTTGTATGCACTATGAACACAACTTCAAGTCCTGAGGTGCAGCTTGACACTAGATTCAGAGACAGAATGATACTCATTGCTCCACAACATCTCCCAGTGTGTTTCACTGATAATGAGCTGTTCTGGATACCAATGCTATTAACTATTTCTGTAAGGAATTGTGAGATTAGGGGCTCAAACCAAAGGAAATATCTATAGTGTAATTGATTATAATCTTGACATTCAAAATGCTGTGAAAGCAACTGCTGGCAATGACTTCATGGGAACATGTTCTTTTACAATGCATTGAAGCTATGACTGCATAACTTTTCTAACTTGTTTGTTATTTTATTGTTAATGGGGTGTGAGCATTTCTGGCTAGGTCAGATTTATTGTCTGCCCCATTTGCCCTTGAGAAGATGATGGCCTTTTTGAATTGCTCAGTCCTTAGGTGTGTTGTTACAGCCATGATGGTATTAGGAAGGGATTGCCCATTTGTCCTTATTTGTACCTGAATTGAATAATTGTTGTTATTCAAAAACATCATGGTGCCACTCTTGGTACATAGAGAATACATGTCACAAATTTTGGCCACTGTCCTGTGGTTTCATGTGCCTTTATATGAATGAACTTTAAAGACACAATTCTGTAATCCACACTATCAACATGCCATAAGTACTTTTGTATTTTTACCTTGAAGTGAGAACAACGAAGCATTTCAATTCTGTGTGGCAGCACCAGACTTCATATTACCTATCCTCCTTTCTTTTATTTTTCTTTATGTTATCGTATTATGGGATACTAATGAGATCATAAAGGATTCTCCATAATGACCATGAGTGGAATCAAAGAACATTGAAGAAATTAATGTAGATTATTCTGTCAAAAATATACCAATTCCCTTTCTTTAACAATATTGCATAGATCTTTCAGGATTTTAATGAAGATGATAGTGTCTATAAATAGATATACTGTTTGGTCTTGGAAAGCTACAAGCCTAAGACAGACTTTCTTCTCTTGTCTCAATAGAAATGGTTTAGTGTGACTTTTTAACCTAAGAGCTGATCTTCCTCCTATAAATGCAAGCAAGATTGGTCCTCATTACTTTCTCTTGGCCTTTGTCCAGAAAATTGGTGACAAATGATGAGGTTGTTGAAAGACATAGGATGTCTTTTGTAATTGGGACACATTTGAAAAGCTGTGGAGGTATCCTAAAGCTGGGTCTTCCCCATTGAAAGTGAACTTAGAACAGCTATGGATGTGGATACAGAAGTGAAGAGACAGAGAGAAAAAATATATCCAGCAAATAGATAATATTTACATCACATTCTTCCTGATTAACATGTCGATATAGAGGCAGAACAAGTCTCCATGGAGTTTAATTCAGATAAATGCGAGGTGCTGCATTTTGGGAAAGCAAATCTTAGCAGGACTTATACACTTAATGGTAAGGTCCTAGGGAGTGTTGCTGAACAAAGAGACCGTCTTTTCCCTGAGTCGGGGAGTCCAGAACTAGAGGGCATAGGTTTAGGGCGAGAGGGGGAAAATATAAAAGAGATCTAAGGGTCAATGTTTTCACGCAGAGGGTGGTACGTGTATGGAATGAGCTGCCAGAGGATGTGGTGGAGGCTAGTACAATTGCAATTTGGATGGGTATATGAATAGAAAGGGTTTGGAGGGATATGGGCCAGGTGCTGGCAGGTGGGACTAGATTTGGTTGGAATATCTGGTCGGCATGGACGGGTTGGATCGAAGGGTCTGTTTCCATGCTGTACATCTCTTTGACTCTATGACTCCATTCCTGATGAAGGGCTTATGCCTGAAATGTCAATTCTCCCACTCCTTGGTGCTTTTCCAGCACCACACCTTTCAAGTTTGAAATTTAATGTGTGGTTGACCTTATCTTTTCAGATTCATCTCGGAAAAATAGAAAATAGAAGCAGGAATGGATCATTTGGCCTTTGAACCTGCGCACCATTCATTATGATTGTGGTTGAAAATCATTATGATGATTAATTGGATAATAATTCATTTTGTTCTGCACGAGGGAAAGATCATCCAGAGACATGAATAAAACAAGACATTCACAATTGCAAGAGAGCGACACTGACAGAAAGAGAGGCATAAAGAGGGGGAGAAAGAGACTTGAAGACCAAAAGACCAAGTTAGGAGAGAAACCATTAGCATGATTCAGAACTTCCATTAACAACAAAACAGAAGTCCATTGCAAAATGATTGATAACAAAATGGAATGATTCAAACTATGTATCCATAATACAGTTTCCAAGTCTTTTTAAAGACACAGTAAAATTTGTAATCCCACTAATTCCAAAATATTCCTTTATAAATTGGAGAGAGTGGAGATCAGTGAACACAGAATAATGGTGGATCTGACCTTTTTACAATTTAAGACATGGGTCACAGAGTGTGCAGAGGTTAGAATGTGGGAGAACAGCCATGAGTGTAATAGAATAGTTCGCTATTGAGAAAACTGTGCATGAATGAACATTTCAACAGCAGATGTGCTGTGACAGGAACAACATTATAGAAGCAGAATTATACAGTCTCGCTGATGATAGGAATATAAGGTCTGAAATACAGTTTAGGATCAAATGAGACACTAAAGTTATACAATGGCTTATTTTCTGATTTTTTTCTTAGGAGCAAGATCAATTCAGTAACTGTTTAATAGAGTGTGGAGCATAGAACAAAAGCAATGGCCTCAGTTTTCCCAATATTTAACTGAAGGAGATTTGGATTGATTTGGTACTGAGTGTCAGATAAACAGTCTGATAATCAGCAGTTGTAAGGGTGAAGAGGGAAATAATGGTGATGTAGCATCATGTGATGAATATCATTAGCCTACATGTGAAAACTAATGCTCTATCTTCAGACGACATCATCAAGGGGGAGCAGGTAGATGAGAAATAGGAGAAGGCTAAGTATAGGTCTTTGGGGGAAACCATAAGTAATGGTTTGGAAGCAGGAAGAAAATCCATTGCATGCAATTCTTTGGCTACAATGAGATTGATAATAGTTGAACCAGACAAGAGCAGTCCCTTCCAGTTTGATGGTCATGGAGAGGTGCTGGAGTGACTTAGTTGAGAGACTGATTGCAATTGATCCAAGTTTGCAACAATACAGAATTAGCTGGGTAAGAAAGCAGTGAGGGAAATGCAAAAAGAAGACAGTGCCATGTAGGCAGATTAGGTGAACTGGAAAGAACAGGAAGGATGAGTACAAGTAGTTCTTGGATAGCACAATGGTTGTGTTCTTTTGTGACCTTGTGATAAAGAAATATCACACTTTAGAAACAGTGCTTAAAGTCTTGGCGATGTAATCGCATTATAGCCAACACACGGTTTAAAGGTTCATGCTTTAGAAACAGCACCCCCACTTTGTCAAACACGTTGGAGCGAATTCGCGTTAACGAAATGCGTGTTATAGCAGAACAACCTGGACGGTGTGGCAAATTGTGGAAATATCTATATTGGTCGGAATAATTATGAAGCAGAATATATTTTGAATAGTGAGAAAACTGGGAAATGTTTGCACTCAGGGAGACCTGGGTTTCCTTCTTCATGTATCGCAGAGCGTTAAAATACAGCTACAGCAAGCAACTTGGAAAGCAAGTGTCATTTCAACTTTAATTATAATTGAGGATTGGAATGTGAGAGGAAGCATGTCTTACTACAGTCAGACAGGACTTTGATGAGACTGATATGAGTATCGTGTGCAATTTAGAAATTTGTACCAGAGAAAGGATGTACTTGCTCAAGGGGAGATCAATGAAGGTTGAATGAACAGATTGCTGGATTATGTGAACTGGTGCTATAAGGGGAGACTGAATAGGCTGTGCCTATATTCCCTGGAGTTTAGAAGAACACAAGGTTCTAACTGGAACATATAACATTCTGAAGGGTGCCATTAGAATAAATGCTGAGAACACACTTCTTACTGGACTGGACAATCTACAGCACAAGGTTATCATCTTAAAACACTACCCAGCCTGAAATGGCTTGTGAATCTTTGGAATTTTCTATCCCACAGAACTGTGGATACTTTAGCACTTAGTTTATTCAAAATAGAAGCCAATCGAGTTTTGGATACAAAGAGAATTAAGGAATATGGGGATAATGCACATGGAGACACAGGAAATAATGCCATTTCTTACAGTTATGCTCAAAATAGCCCAGACAGAGAGGAGCTTTTTGTGTAGAATCACAGCATCCCAACAGTGCTGTTAGAGGCTGTACAGCCCTTTAAGCCCACACCAACATCCAAAGAGCATCTGAGATCCTATTCCTGCAACCACCAAATCCACCGAACCTACACATCTTTGGAATGTGGGAGTAAACCGGAGCAGCCGACAGGAACCCATGCAGACATAGGGAGAAGGTGCAAACTCTGCACAATCACCCGAAGCTGGAATCAAACCAAGGTCCCTGACACTGTGAGGCAGCAGTGCTAACCACAGAGCCGAGCATTGGGCATTGAATGCTTTTGAATGGCAACATCTCACAGTCAGATCGGAGCATAAAAGGACCTTTTTTATATATAAAAAGAATTCCAACACA
The DNA here is from genome assembly GCF_004010195.1 of Chiloscyllium plagiosum. Lineage (NCBI taxonomy): Eukaryota > Metazoa > Chordata > Chondrichthyes > Orectolobiformes > Hemiscylliidae > Chiloscyllium > Chiloscyllium plagiosum. The sequence goes on from NC_057725.1 coordinate 16,257,469, forward strand.
GTTTTACCTTATTGAGCATTAAATTGATTTAATATGATACATAGTCAGATAACATAACTGTCAAAACAAAACTAATTTAAGATTTTTTATTAATGCAACTATATTATTTACATATGCATTATTCGAAATGTTTTATGATGACTCACTTTATGCAAAGTTGTTTTCTTCTTTACTCAAAAGAATGTGCTGAAGACCTTGGCAGTCCTCCTAGTGAAAGATGATAACAGTTGGCAAAGCTTTAACAGTCATTTTAAATAATTTATCACATTTCAACACTTAATATATTTGACATTTCACAAATACTTGCATGTAGCTTCTGTGCAGACATTCAAAATGTTCTTTCTCAAACTATTATTCTTCAAATCTGATCATGTAGTCACTGTGTTACAGAGATGTCATCTTTAGCTAACAAATTTTGCAAATTTAGCCAGTTTGCAAAATAAAAAATATAAATGATACTATTTTGGAACATTAATTTGGGAGACTGAGTGAAACTGAAAATTCTGCACATGAAATAAAATGCAAATTACAAAACCATTAAATAACCTGAAAATGTCCTGTAGTCCATTTCTAACAGGAGCAATGAAAGTCACTATGTTCAGTATGACTCCCTCTGTATTTGGATACCTATTTATCTGACCTTACAATGCAATTAAAACATTTAAATATACCTTTTTTGTGGGAATCTCAAACTGCCCTCTCGCATTCAAAGTTTTTTCAAGCAGATTTTCATCCTCAGTTTATTTACATTTTTCTTTCTGAAATCTCAAATGATAGGATTTCATTTGAACTGCCTGAGTGTAAGATATCATGATGTAGCTGAAAAGAAAATTGGATGATTTACAATTCCATAAGGATGCTGGCCAGAATAAAGGATCTTAAAGAAGGGACCTTAAAAAACTGCTCACAGTACTCCAGATGTCAAATTAAGTTTGGGATTCAAGAGACACAAGGAACTTGCTTGAAATTTTGATCAACATTGGTCCCTCAACCATCGAGATCCATAGTATCACTGTGCATGACAATAAGATGGTGTTACTGGACTAATGATCTAGAAATGTGAGCTTAAAGCCCCCATACTAGGTAGAAAATTTAAATACAATGAATTCAGTAAATTTGAATAGAAAGAAATATTAATAATGACTGATATAAAGCTACCAGATTGTCACAATATCCAATGTCATTTAGGAAATGACAATGCCTAAACTTGGAAAAATCTTATGCTTTGCCATTGTGACTAAGTCACCATTCTGACCAAGTCACCATTCTGAAATCCACTAACTAACATAGAACATAGAACATAGAAAGGTACAGCACAGAACAGGCCCTTTGGCCCACGATGTTCTGCTAAGATTTAATCCTAATGCAAAATATAGTAACTTAACCTACGCACCCCTCAACTCACTGCTATCCATGTGCATGTCCAGCAGTCACTTAAATGTCCCTAATGACTGTTTCCACCACCACAACTGGCAACGCATTCCATACATTCACAACTCTCTGCGTAAAGAACCTACCTCTGACGTCTCCTTTATACCTTCCTCCTAATATCTTCGAACTATGACTTCTCGTACCAGTCAATCCTGCCCTGGGGAAAAGTCTCTGGCTATTGACTCTATCTATTCCTCTCATTATTTTGTACACCTCAATCAGGTCTCCTCTCTTCCCTCTTCTCTCCAGAGAGAAAAGTCCGAGTTTATTCAACCTTTCTTTATAAGGCAGGCTCTCCAGTCCAGGCAGCATCCTGGTAAACCTTCTTTGCACCCTCTCCAAACCTCTGTATCTTTCCTATAGTAGGGTGACCAGAACTACACACAATATTCCAAGTGTGGACTCACCAGGCACTTGAAGAGTTACAGCAAAACCTCACGGCTCTTAAACTCGATCCCCGTGTTAATGAAAGCCAAGACAGCATATACTTTCTTAACAACCCTATCCACTTGGTTGGCAACTTTGAGGGATCTATGTACTTGCACACCCAGATCCCTCTGTTCCTCCATTAACCTTGCACAAAGAGCTGTTACGTCACACAGGCCACAGCTATTACTGAAGTAGGTTCACCATCACATTCTCAAAGCCTGTATTCTACAAATGATTACAAAATAAATGAGCTGGTCATTTGCCTTTCTTCAGATGCACCATGCATCACTCCTCACCAGAATACTCTGCTGGAAATCAAAACCTGCTTATTCTGGAGACATTATAAATGTTAACAATTTTAACAAGTGTGCAAAATTTCCAATTTTTTCCCCTGTTTTTCAGGCCCAAGTTTTTAGAAAGCACACTCCAGGCTTTTGAACTCAATAAACATTATTATTTATTAAAAGTAAACAGACTCCAACTACAGGAAAAGATTTGTTCACCAACAACTTATAACTCAACAAGTTAAAACACTAATCCCTCATAAACACTCCCCAATGCACTCACACAAACATGAAAAACCATGTGTAATGTGGACAGAAGGAAAACTGGGAAAGCAGGTCAATGGATCCTGTTCACAAGGTTTGCTGAGATAATTCTTGTGCTGACAAGAATGCTACTTCTCAGTCTTCCTTCTCTGAATGCTTCCACTTGTTTTCAGGAGGCACAGGATGACTGGTTCATACTCATCGAGGTCTCTAACTCAATGGTTGAAAGTCACCACTGATAACAACTGCTGACATAAAAATCAACATTTAGTTCAGTCTTAAAATGGTTTTTGCTGCAAAGACCACAGAGCTCAAGCTAGTAGAAATCTGGTGGCTTTTCACTATCTTCTTCACAGGCTTGAGTTGCTTATCTACATAAGAACCAAAGATACAGTTGTTGGCAGGTAGAAAAGCTGTGACTCGATAAGTAGTCCACAAACCAATCAGCTACTGGTTGCCAGCTGAATCTCCACTTTTATCATCCCTTAGTTCCAGCTTTCTGCACTTCCTATCACAGCTTAGAGTCATAGGGTCATAGAAATGTACAGCATCGAAACAGAACCTTCGATCCAACCCGTCCATGTCGACCAGATATCCCAACCCAATCTAGTCCCATCTGCCAGCACCTGGCCCATATCCCTCCAAACCCTTCCTATTCATATACCCATCCAAATGCCTCTTAAATGTTGCAATTGTACCAGCCTCCACCACTTCCTCTGGCAGCTTATTCCATAGACGTACCACCCTCTGTGTGAAAAAAATTGCCTCTTATGACCCTTTTATATCTTTCCCCTCTCACCCTAAACCTATGCCCTCTAATTCTGGACTCCCTGACCCCAGCGAAAAGATCTTGCCTATTTATCCTATCCATGTCCCTCATAATTTTGTAAATGTCTATAAGGTCACCCCTCAGCCTCCGACGCTCCA
>NC_057725.1:16261367-16270913 GCF_004010195.1 Chiloscyllium plagiosum
TAGATCACATCTACTGCTCTGCCCTCATCAATCTTCTTTGTTACATCTTCAAAAAACTCAATCAAGTTTGTGAGACATGATTTCCCACGCACAAAGCCATGTTGACTATCCCTAATCAGTCCTTGCCTTTCCAAATACATGTACATCCTGTCCCTTAGCATTCCCTCCAACAACTTGCCCACCATCAAGGTCAGGCTCACAGGTCTATAGTTCCCTGGCTTGTCTTTACCACCCTTCTTAAACAGTGGCACATTTGCAAACCTCCAGTTTTCCGGCACTTACCTGTGACTATCGATGATACAAATATCTCAGCAAGTGGCCCAGCAATCACTTCTCTAGCTTCCCACAGAGTTCTCGAGTACACCTGATCAGGTCCTGGGGATTTATTCCCCTTTAACAGTTTCAAGACATCCAGCACTTCTTCCTCTGTAATTTGGACATTTTGCAAGATGTCACCATCTATTTCCCTACAGGCTATATCTTTCATATCCTTTTCCACAGTAAATACTGATGCAAAATATTCATTTAGTATCTCCCCCATTTTCTGTGGCTCCACACAAAGGCCACCTTGCTGATCTTTGAGGAGTCCTATTTTCTCCGTAGTTACCCTTTTGTCCTTAATGTATTTGTAAAAACTCTTTGGATTCTCCTTAATTAAACTAGCAGCTGTGTAAGCAGTGCTATAAGTGTCAGGTTATTTGCTTTCAAGAACATGCTTTAATCCTTTACCAAAGCTTGGTTTCTAAATGGCCCTTTTCTTACTTTAGTCGACAATCAAAAATACAGAAAAATAAAATAAAATACGCTTTACAGATAATTCTGTGAAAAGATGTTGTATTCAGCAAGAAAAATGATCAAAAATGCAAGGGTTTTACTTAAAAAGTAATCTATTGCTCTTTCAGGCATTTATGGGATGTGAGTATTGCTGGATGGATCAGCAACACTAACTGCCCTTGAGCAAATGAGCTGTCCTCTTGAACTGCTGTAGTCTTTTGTTGTAGGCACAATCACGATGCTGTTAGTTCCAAAATATTGACCCTGCAAAAAAGAACGAACAGCAATCCATTTCCTAGTCAGTACAGTGCAAAGAAACTTATAGATTGAAGTATACCCAACAATCTGCTGCCATACAAATTTAATTTTTTTTTTGTTTTTGTAAACTTATAAAATGTGCTAGTTTTATTGAGCAAGCCTTTAAACAGAATTGCCACCAATGCTTCTTCTATAAAACAACATATTAATTTTCTTTCCCTGGAATCCTGGAATGTGTGTTACTATTATTATACAGTGGCTCCAGAGTGTAACTCACACTCAGCAGCACACCTTCAAAGTCTGAAATATTTTAACAGCACAGGTGGTAATTTCTGCTTTCCCAAGGCGAGTTAAGTTTTCAAAGTGCCTTAGAAGTGTAAAGAAGCTCTTGAATGCTTTCGAGAGTTGGCTTGTTGACAGCTCACTGAAGGTTTATTGTCTGTAGCATAATGGAAGTAGCTGTCATGCAGGCAGTGAAACAGACAGGGGATCTGAGTTGCAGAGCTACTGCCCACCTAAGGCAAAGGTGAAAATTCACTCCATGTTTCATACATTTCAGATAGGTCAAACATTTTTTTAATGTCCAAACCATGCATGGCTCCAGCACTCAAAAGGATCAAAAATTGGACAATGCTTGGTCTTGGACCTGATCGGAGAAATTGCTGATGCCCCCAAAGTTGGCTCATTTTTGGAGTTTAAACCTAAGCCAGAACCTTAGTTTGGTGACAAAAACAGAACTTGTTGGAAACAACTCAGCAGGTTTGGCAGCATCTGTGGAGAGAAAGCAAAGTTAACATTTCAGTTCGAGGAATCCTTCTTCAGAACTCAGCTTGGTGCTAGGACAAGGCAGAGGTCTTCCGTTACCTGCTATTGGCTGGTGGATTAGACCCTCCTGCTCTTACTTACTCCACATCAAATGTAATTATTTCAAAGTCTTTCCTTTTAAGTAACTTCTAAAAGTCTGATGACTGCTAGTCTGGCTGCTCAATATTAGAAACACAAGTCCTCACAAGCTCTGAATAATCAGTACTGTAAGTAATTTAGGTGAGATAATAAATCAACAGCTAGACCACCAAATTGTAGCAAGGTAGAAACACTTAACAAGGATAAAATATGGCTTAATGAATCTGGTAGTACTTGTCACAGGTTATATTTACTATGTTGGATATTGTCACAAAACCCAGCTTAAATTTGTCTTACAGACTTCCAAATCTTCTATATTTTCTTCAAGTTTCTATCCTCTGTTCATGTGTGCACAGTTCTCAGATAACAGGAGAGATGATCTCTATCCATTGGATATTTCCTTGCTCTGCTACAAAGGATATGATTCTGTTCTCCTTTTGTACATTCCTAATAATCCTCCCCTTTACAGAAATTTTAAATTAACCTGTTCAGACATGTTATGACATGGAGTGGTACAGTGGCTCAGTAGTTAGCACTGCTGCCTCACAACACCAGGGACATGGGTTTGATTCCACTTTTGGGTGACTATCTGTGTGGAGTTTGCATGTCTGTGCGGGTTTCCTCCAGGTGCTCTGGTTACCTCCCACAGTCCAAAGATGTGCAGGCTTGGTGGATTAACTATGAAAAATGTAGGGTTATAGGGATAAGGTAGGGGCATGGGTCTGGGTGGGATGCTCTTCAGAGGATCGGTGTGGATTTGATGGACCAAATGTACTGCTTATATGATTCTATGACATACTTCTGGTGCAGGTGGCACTTGAGACCTGGACCTCCTGGCTCAGAGGAAGGGACATTACCACTGCACCACAAGAGCTCTTCCCTTCCTTTACAAACCATTTGAGTCAATTGATCTGTTACCAGGCACATAATTGAATTCTCAAACATTCAGACACCTTCAGTTATTTACTGACTTAGACTAGTCCAGAACAGTTTCATGCAGTTTTGGGAAAATGTGAAAGCCAAAGATTACAAAGGTTCCCTTAAAAGCGAAATTGGAATGCTTGAGGTTATGCAGGCAAACATTAAAGCTGCACAATTTGAATACTTGGCTTGATTCTTTTGTTCATGTAACTCTTAAACATTAGGTTATTTGAAATCAAGTTTAAGTGATCAGTTCTGAAGTGGGCATTCTAGCCTAATTGCGATGTCTGCATCAGAAAGGAAAGTCATTGACTAATTTATGGAGTTGTTGAAGTGCTCTGTAAATCTAGCTCAGAACTCTATCCTGTTGAAATAGTTAACATTGCAATCTTTTATGGCTAATTTACAGGTTCAATACCTGAATTTGTCTGGGGCTGTGGAAAGACTGGAGACTTTCCAAAACACCCTGTGGAAACTGGAACCAGAAGATCCGGCCCAATTGTCAACAGATCCTACTTTCACTGGGATGGGTGGAATGGGGAACAGGATGAGGCTCCCCCATCTGTGGGAACCCAGAACTAAACAAGGCTGTTTGAACTCCCAGGAATCAGGTTACATCTTTGTTGGGGCAATGATCTCAGCCTACAATGAGACTGATGAATCTCTAGAGATGCTGTTAATGTCTCTGAATTGTGGATATTATTAATCTGTTAAGTTGCTAAAACGTTCAATGATTTTAAAAATAGAAAGAAAGTCAGCCTGTCTGTATCCGTGAGAATCAAAAATAATGTGAGTTTCAAGTTTTAAAAAATATTTGTTGTAGCCATTTGGATACAGAACTGGCTCGAAGGTAGAAGGCAGAGGGTGATGGTGGAGGGTTACTTTACAGAGTAGAAGCTTGTGACCAGGGGTGTGCCAAAAGAATCGGTGCTGGGTCCATTGCTTTTTGTCATTTATATAAATGATTTGGGTGTGAACATAGGAAGTATGGTTAGTAAGTTTGCAGATAACACCAAAATTTAGAAGGCAGAGGGTGATGGTGGAGGGTTACTTTACACAGTAGAAGCTTGTGACCAGGGGTGTGCCAAAAGAATCGGTGCTGGGTCCATTTTTGTCATTTATATAAATGATTTGGGTGTGAACATAGGAAGTATGGTTAGTAAGTTTGCAGATAACACCAAAATTGGAGATGTAGTGAACAACAAAGAAGTACAACTGGATCTTGATCAGATGGGCCAATGGGCTGAGGAGTGGCAGTTGGAGTTTAATTTAGATAAATGTGAGGTGCTGCATTTTGTAAAGGCAAATCAGGGCAGAATTTATACACTTAATGATAAAGTGCTGGGGGGTGTTGCTGAACAAAGAGACCTTGGAAAGAAAAGTTTACAGTTCCTTGAAAGTGGGGTTGCAGATAGATAGAATAGTGATGAAAGCATTTGGTATGCTTTCCTTTACTGGTCAGAGTATTGTGTATGGGAGTTGGAGATAATGTTGCTGCTGTACAGGACATTGGTTCGGCTATTTTTGGAATATTGCGTGCAGTTCTGGTCTCCCTGCTATAAGAAGGCTCTTGTGAAACTTGAAAGGGTTCAGAAAGAATTTACAAGGATGTTGCAGGGGTTGAAGGGTTTGAACTATCGGGAGAGGCTGAATAGGCTAAGGCTATTTTCCCAGGAGTGTCAGAGGCTGAGGAGTGACGTTATAGATGATTGTACAATCATAAGGGGCATGGATAGGGTGAGTAGCCAAGGTCTTTTCCCTGGGGTGGATGAATCCAAAACTGGAGGGCATAGGTTTAAGGTGAGAGGGGAAAGATTTAAAAGAGACCTAGGGGGTAACTTTTTCATGCAGAGGGTAGTTTATGTATGGAATGAGCTGCCAGAGGAAGTAGTGGAAGCTGGCACATTTGCAACAGTTAAAAGGCATCTGGACGGTTGTATGAATAGCAAGGGTTTAGAAGGATATGGGCCAAATGCTGGCAAATGGGACAAGATTAATTTAGAATATGTGGTCAGCATGGACAGGTTGGACCAAACCATTTGTTTCCAGCTGTAGATTCCTATGACACTATGACTCGATGACATGTGTTGGACCTTTCTGTCTTGGCCAACAATTATTGGTCATTCTTAATTGCCCTTGGGATGGTCAGAGTGAATTGCCTTCTTGAACCATTGCAGTCACTGGGGCAATAGGTGCACCTATAGTGCTGTTAGGAAGAGAGCTCCTGGACTTTAATCCAGTGGTAGTGAAGAAGCATCATTGTAATTCCAAGTGAGGGTGGTATATGGCCTGAAGGAAAATTGCTGTTGGTACTTTTCCCATTCATTTGTTATCCATGTCATAGTATCATGTTGTCCCCGCAGCAGAGAAGCAGGCCATTCAGCCCATCGAGTCCAAACCAACCCTCCGAAACGCTTCCCAACCAGACCTGACCTATCTTCTGCATTTCTGATGGCCAATCCATCTAACCTGTAGATCTTTGGGCTGTGTGGAGAGACCGGAGCACCTGGAGGAAACCCACGCAGACACGGGGAGAATATACAAATTCCACACAGTCACCAGATACTGGAATCAAACCCTGGTGCCTGGCGCTGTGAAGCAGCAGTGTTAACCATTGAGCCACTGTGCCACCACACACTTCTTCCTAGTTAGTAGGGGTTGTGGGTTTCAAAGGTCCTGTTGAAGGATGAACTTTCAGGGTGAGTGTTATTTTTTTTAATGATTGGTTACTTTCCTCAGCCTGTCATTATCACAGTGGATGGGGAAGTTGTGAGTTCACAATTTTGTTTGGCGGCTCAGAGATGATTAATTTTAATTAAATAATCAGAGTTTATTAATGGATAATAAACATAAATATCAACATTTAAATAGGAGAAGTCAACTCTTCAAATCTGCTTCACCACTTAATAAGTTAATCATTGATCTGTTTCTGTTGTGAATTCCACATTCCCATCTTTAGCTGTCTTCGCTGTAGGAGTATGTATTCAAGTTTGTTTGATTTTTTAAAAAAAGGATTTGAGAACTTTTATGTGTTTTGAATGATGTTTCAAGAGTCAGAATTTATTTTCTTCATTCATATAATGAACAATGAAATAGCTATTGAGAATTTTATTTTATTTATGTTCAGCATTGGCTCCTGAATTCTGTCCATGGTGGGTATTGAGTGAATTTGCATGTATGGTGTGAAGGCATAAGTCATGGGTAAGTGGTCACAGCAGACACTACATTGGCACTAAATTGGCATAAGGGATTTAAGGGACCATGGGGATGGATGAGAGATATGGGTTAGCATGAATTGGCCATAGGATTGGGTGGGCAGTGAGAGGATGTATAGGATGAAAGCTGTAAGGCCTAATCTTTAAAAGAATAACTTATGCCTACTGATGCTCCCAGTGGTGGGGAGCTTTGGTGGGATTATGCTGAGGGAGAAAGTGAGGACTGCAGATGCTGGAGGTGTGAGCTGAAAATGTGTTGCTGGAAAAGTGCAGCAGGTCAGGCAGCATCCAAGAAGCAGGAGAATCGACATTTCGGGCATGAGCCCTTCTTCAGCCTGAAATAGGGCTCATGCCCGAAACGTCGATTCTCCTGCTCCTTGGATGCTGCCTGACCTGCTGCGCTTTTCCAGCATCACATTTTCAGCTGGGATTATGCTGAGTGTGGTAACTTAACTGAATGTAATTAAATTTACGTTGGTTTAACTTGGTTTAATTTAGGCTTTTTTTTTTGTTTTTATTTGGTATCTATTGAATCGTAGTTTTTGTAGTTTTTTTCTCTCTCCTCAGTGATTTGTGGAATAGTAGTTTGTTTATTGTTATTGTGGATGTATTATAAGGTTGTTATACTGTTTTGTAGTGATTTTGTAATTTTGTAAGAAAATTAATATCTTTTTTCTTAATAAAAAATATTTTTAAGAAAAGAGAATAACTGAGATGAAATCTCAGAGAGGTATTTTAAATATCCCACAATTAGCACTTGTCACCTTCGGTCACCTTCGTTCTGGGGACTCTAGACCTGAATTCTTCTCCCTCCCTGCAGCCTGTAATGAACATCAAAGTATCTGAGGCACACCTCACTCCTACCAACTGAGTTGGACTTGAATTACAGGCAGATATTGGACTAGAAACTGATGTCTTTTTCAAAGTGGGAAGCCAATATGTCCAGGAAACAACCAGAGTGCAAGCCATCCTAAGCTGGGTATTGTAATGAGAGAGGGTTAATTAGCGACATGGTGATGTGACATACTTTGGGGAAGAGTGACCATAATTTGGTAGAGTTCTTCATTAAGATGGAGAGTGACACAATCAAATCTGAAACTAGGGTCTTAAATTTAAAGAAACTAACTTTGATAGTATGAGGCATGCATTGGCTAGGATAAACTGACCAAGGTTACTGAAGGGATTGAAGGTGGATAGGCAATGGCAAATATTTTAAGCACACATGGATGAACTTCAACAATTGTACATCCCTGTCTAGCATAAGAGTAAAACAGGGAAAGTGGCTCAAACATGGCTAACTGGTTAAAGCCAAAGAGAAGGCATATAAATTGGCTAGAAAAAGTAGCAAACCTGAGGACTGGGAAAAATTTAAAATTCAGCAAAGAAGGAAAAATGTTTAATTCAGAAAAGGAAAATAGAATATGGAAGTCAGCTTGCAGAAAACATAAAAATTGACTGCAAAAGCTTCTACAGATATTTGAAGTGAAGAAGACTGGCGAAGACAAATGTCGCTCCCTTGCAGTTCAAATCAAGTGAATTCATAATGAATAACAAAGGGAAGGCAGACCAGTTGAACAAATATTTTGGATCCGTCTTCACTAAAGAGGACACAAATAATCTTCAGGAAAAGCTAGGGGACAGAAGGTTAAGCATGAAGGATGAACTGATAGAAATCCTTTTTAGTCAGAAAATTGATTTGGGAAATTGACGGGATTAAAACACACTAAAGTACCCCAGGCCTGATCCTCTGCATCCCAGAGTACTTAGGGAAGAAACCCCAGAAATAAATGATATGTTGGTGATCATTTTCCATCATTCTGGAAGAGTTCCAATGAACTGGAGAGTAGCTAATGTAACTCCATTGTTTTAAAAAAAGAGGGAGAGAGAAAATGGGGAATTATAGGCTGGTTAGCCTGACATCGGGGGTGGGACAAATGCTGGAATAAATCATTAAGGATGTAATAGTTGAGCATTTGGAAGGCAGTGACCAAAACTGTCCAAGTCAGCTTGGATTCACTGAAGGGAAATCATGCATGACAAATCTTCTGGAATTTTTTAAGGATGTGACCAGTAGAGTGGACAAGGGTGAATTAATAAGTGGTGTGTATCTGGACTTTCAAAAAGATTTTAGGGGAAAGTGAGGACTGCAGATACTGGAGATCAGAGTCGAGAGTGTGGTGCTGGAAAAGCACAGCTGGTCAGGCAGCATCCGAGGAGCAGGAGAATCGACCTTTCGGGCATAAGCCCATCATTAGGAATCATTTCCGAATCGTCGATTCTCCTGCTCCTCGGATGCTGCCTGACCTGCTGTGCTTTTCCAGCACCACTCTAATCTATTATCTGAATGGTGGCAGTTTAGGAAACAGTGAAGTGCAACGAGTGGTGGAACAGTTGCTGAAGGTTGGCACTTAGGTGCAGCAGGCGGTGAGGAAAGCTAATGGCATGCTGTCCTTCATAGTGAGAAGATTTGAGTATCAGAGTAAGGATGGGTACAGTTTTGCTTGTCTTGCTGCAGTTATACAAGGCCTTGATGAGGCCACCCATTGATTAGATTTGATTCCCTACAGTGTGGAAGCAGGCCCTTTGGCTCAACAAGTCCACACCGACCCTCTGAAGAGCAACCCACCCAGACCCATTCCCCTGCATTCACTATTACCTTATGGGTAATTTAACATGGCCATTTCACCTAACCTGCACATCTTTGGACTGTGGGAGGAAACCCACGCAGACACGCGGAGAATGTGCAAAATCCACACAGACACGCAGAGAATGTGCAAACTCCACACAGACAGTTGCCCAAGGTGGGAATTGAACCTGGGACTCTGGTGCTTTGAGGCAGCAGTGCTAACCACTGAGCCACCGTGCCGCCCCAAATTGAGTATTGCATGCAGTTTTGGACTCCTCGTCTGAGGATATTCTTGCTATTAAGTGAGTGCAGAGAAGGTTCATCAGGCTGATTCCTGGGATGGCAGAGCTGACATATAAGGAATGATTGGTTTTACCAGGCTTGTACTCCCTGGAATGTAGAAGAATGAGGAGGCTTCTCATAGAAACATTTGAAATCCTGATGCAATTGAACAAGCTAGATATGCGAAGAATGTTCCTGATCTTGGGGAAGTCCAGAACAAGGGGGTCACAATCTATAAATCAGGGGTAAGCCATTCAAGACTGAGATGTGGAAGAATTTCTTCAGAGAATTCTGAACCTGTGTAAGTCTCTCCCACAGAAAGTTGTTGGGGCCAATCATTAGATATATTGAAGAGGGAGCTGGATGTGGTCCTTGCAGCTAAAGGGCTCAAGGGGTATGGAGAGAGAGCAGGAATGGTATACTGAGATTACATGATCAGCCATGATCATATTCAATGGTGGTGCAGGCTTGAAGGGCGGAATGGCTTTCCAATTCACCTATTGTCAATGTTTCTGTGTTTCTATACTCATTTATATGATGTTGATGAAGCTAATCACAGAAATTCAC
>NC_057725.1:16271413-16281649 GCF_004010195.1 Chiloscyllium plagiosum
AATCTCACTCAGTCAGAGTGGGGGAGGAGTGAATCTCACTCAGTCAGAGTGGGGGAGGAGTGAATCTCACTCAGTCAGAGTGAGCGAGGAGGGAATCTAGCTCAGTCAGAGTGAGCAAGGAATGAATCTCATTCAGTCAGAGTGGGTTAAGAGTGAATCTCACTCGATCAGAGTGGGGGAGGAGTGAATCTAGCACAGTCAGAGAAAGCGAGGAGTGAATCTCACTCAGTCAGAGTGGGGAAGGAGTGAATCTCACTCAGTCTGAGTGGGCGTGGAGTGAATCTCACTCAGTCAGAGTTGGAGAGGAATGAATCTCACTCTGTCAGAGTGAGCGTGGAGTGAATCTAGCTCAGTCAGAGTGAGTAAGGAATGAATCTCATTTAGTCAGATGGAGTAAGTGTGAATCTCACTCAGTTAGAGTTGGGGAGGAGTGAATCCAGCACAGTCAGAGAGAGTGAGGAGTGAATCTCACTCTGTCAGAGTGAGCGAGGTGTGAATCTAGCTGAGTCAGAGAGAGCAAGGAGTGAATCTCACTCAGTCAGAATGGGGGAGGTGTGAATCTCACTCAGTCAGAGTGAGCAAGGAGTGAATCTGACTCAGTCACAGTGCGGGAGGAGTGAATCTAGCTCAGTCAGTGTCGGGGCGGAGTGAACCTCACTCAGAGTGAGCGAGGACTGAATCTCATTCAGTCAGAGTGTGGTAAGAGTGAATCTCACTCAGTCAGAGTGGGGGAGGAATGAATCTCATTCAGTCAGAGTGGGGTAAGAGTGAATCTCACTCAGTCAGAGTGGGGGAGGAGTGAATCTCACTCAGTCACAGTTGGGGAGGAGTGAATCTCACAAAATCAGAGTGAGCGAGGCGTGAATCTCATTCAGTCAGAGTGAGCGAGAAGTAAATCTGACTCAGTCAGAGTGAGCGAGGAGTGAATTTAACTCAGTCAGAGTGAGGGAGGAGTGAATCTAGCTCAGTCAGATTGAGCGAGAGTGAATCTGACTCAGTCAGAGTGCGGGAGGATTAAATCTCCATCAGTCAGAGGGAGGAAGGTGTGAATCTAGCTCAGTCAGAATGAGCGAGGAGTGAATGTCACGCAGTCAGAGTGGGGGAGGAGTGAATCTAACTCAGTCAGAATGAGCGAGGGGTGAATCCAGCTCAGCCGGAGCGAGCGAGGAGTGAATCCAGCTCAGTCAGAGTGAGCGAGGAGTGAATCTGGCTCAGTCAGAGTGATCGACGAATGAATCTAACTCAGTCTGAGTGGGTGAGGAGTGAATCTAACTCAGTGAGAGTGAGCGAGGAGTGAATCTACCTCAGTCAGAGGGAGGAGTCAATCTCGCTCAGAGTGAGCGAGGAGTGAATCCAGCTCACTCAGAGTGAGCGAGGAGTGAATCCAGCTCAGTCAGCGTGAGCGAGGAGTGAATCTGGCTCAGTCAGAGTGATCGACGAATGAATCTAACTCAGTCCGAGTGGGTGAGGAGTGAATCTAACTCAGTGAGAGTGAGCGAGGAATGAATCTAGCTCAGTCAGAGCGAGGAGTGAAACTCACTCAGTCAGAGTGAGCAAGGTGTGAATCTCACTCAGTCAGAGTGGAGGAGGAGTGAATGCAGCTCAGTCAGTCTCAATGGTGGAGTGAATCTAGCTCAGTCAGATTGAGCGAGGAATGAATCTCACTCAGTCAGAGTGGGGTTGGAGTGAATCTCACTCAGTCAGAGTGGGGGAGGAGTGAATCTAGAACAGTCAGAGAGAGCGAGGAGTGAATCTCACTCAGTCAGAGTTGGGGAGGAGTGAATCTTATTCAGTCAGAGTGGGCATGGAGTGAATCTCACTCAGTCAGAATGAGCGAGGAGTCAATCTAGCACAGTCAGAGTGGGGGAGGAGTGAATCTAGCACAGTCAGTGAGAGCAAGGAGTGGATCTCACTCAGTCAGTGAGAGCGAGGAGTGAATCTCAGTCAGAGTGGGCGAGGAGTGAATCTTACTCAATCAGAGTGAGCGAGGAATGAATCTCATTCAGTCAGAGTGGGGTTGGAGTGGATCTCACTCAGTCAGAGTGGGGGAGGAGTGAAACTAGCATAGTCAGAGAGAGCGAGGAGTGAATCTCACTCAGTCAGATTGAGCGCGGAGTGAATCTTGCTCAGTCAGAGTTGGGGCGGAGTGAATCTAGCTCAGTCAGAGTTGGGGAGGAGTGAATCTCATTCAGTCAGAGTGGGGGAGGAGTGAATCTAGTTCAGTCAGAGTGAGTGAGGAGTTAATCCAGCACAGTCAGAGTGGGGAGGAGTGAATCTAGCACAGTCAGAGAGAGCGAGGAGTGAATCTCACTCAGTCAGAGTGAGCGAGGAGTGTATCTAGCTCAGTCAGAGTGAGTAAGGAGTGAATCTCACTCAGTCAGAGTGAGCGAGGAATGAATCTAGCTCAGTCAGAGTGAGCAAGAAGTGAATCTAGCTCAGTCAGAGTGGGGGTGGTGTGAATCTAGCTTAGTCAGAGTGAGCAAGGTGTGAATCTCACTCAGTCAGTGAATCTAACTCAGTCAGTGTGCAGGAGGAGTGAATCTAGCTCATTCAGAGTGGGGGAGGAGTGAATCTCACTCAGTCAGAGTGAGCGAGGAGTGAATCTAACTCAGTCAGAGTGAGCGAGGAGTGAATCTCTGTCAGAGTGAGTGAGGAGTGAATCTATCTAAGTCAGTGTGAGCGAGGAGTGAATCTATCTCAGTCAAGAGTGAGCGAGGAGTGAATCTATCTCAGTCAAGAGTGAGCGAGGGGTGAATGTAGCTCAGTCAGACTGGAGGTGGTGTGAATCTAGCTCAGTCAGAGTCAGTGAGGAGTGAATCTCACTCAGTCAGTGTCGGGGTGGAGTGAATCAAGCTCAGTCAGAGTGAGCGAGGAGTGAATCCAGCTCAGTCAGAGTGAGCGAAGAGTGAATCTAGCTCAGTCAGAATAAGCGAGGAGTGAATCTCACTCAGTCAGAGTGAGCGAGGGGTGAATCTCACTCAGTCAGAGTGAGCAAGGGGTGAATCTCACTCAGTCAGAGTGGGGGAGCAGTGAATCTAGCTCAGTTAGAGTGAGCGAGGTGTGAATCTAGCTCAGTCAGAGTGAGCAAGGGGTGAATCTCAGGGGTGATTCCTGAAGAAGGGCTAATGCCCGAAACGTCGATTCTCCTGTTCCCGAGATGCTGCCTGACCTGCTGCGCTTCCCCAGCAACACATTTCCATCTCGTGAATCTCACTCAGTCAGAGTGGGGGAGCAGTGAATCTAGCTCAGTCAGAGTGAGCGACGAGAGATCTTAGTCAGAGTGGGCGTGGTGTGACTCTAGCTCAGTCAGAGTGAGCGAGGAGTGAATCTCACTCAGTTAGAGTAGGGAAGAAGTGAATCCAGCTCAGTCAGAGTGATTGAGGAGTGAATCGAGCTCAGTCAGTGTCGGTGTGGAGTGAATCTAGGTCAGTCAGAGTGGGCATGGAGTGAATCCAGCTCAGTCAGAGTGAGCGTGGAGCGAATCCAGCTCAGTCAGAGCGAGCGAGGAGTGAATCCAGCTCAGTCAGAGTGGGCGAGGAGTGAAACTCACTCAGTCAGAGTGGGCGAGGAGTGAATCTAACTCTGTCAGAGTGTGCGAGGAGTGAATCTAGCTCAGTCAGAGTGAGCAAGGAGTGAATCTAGCTCAGTCAGAGTGAGCGAGGAGTGAATGTCAGGCAGTCAGAGTGGGAGAAGAGTGAATGTAACTCAGTCAGAGTGAGCGAGGGGTGAATCCAGCTCAGTCAGAGTGAGCGAGGAGTGAATCTGGCTCAGTCCGAGTGGGGGAGGAGTGAATCTAACTCAGTGAGAGTGAGCGAGGAGTGAATCCAGCTCAGTCAGAGCGAGGAGTGAATCTCGCTTAGTCAGAGTGAGCGAGGAGTGAATCCAGCTCAGTCAGAGTGGGCGAGCAGTGAAACTCACTCAGTCAGAGTGGGCGAGGAGTGAATCTAACTCAGTCAGAGTGAGCGAGGAGTGAATCTAGCTCTGTCAGTTTCGGGGCAGAGTGAATCTCACTCAGTCAGAGTGAGCGAGGACTGAATCTCACTCAGACAGAGTGAGCGAGGTGTGAATCTAGCTCAGACAGAGTGGGGTTGGAGTGAATCTCACTCAGTCAGAGTGGGGTTGGAGTGAATCTCACTCAGTCAGAGTTGGGGCGGAGTGAATCTAGCTCAGTCAGAGTCAGTGAGGAGTGAATCTCACTCAGTCAGTGTCGGGGAGGAGTGAATCTAGAACAGTCAGAGAGAGCGAGGAGTGAATCTCACTCAGTCAGATTGAGCACGGAGTGAATCTTGCTCAGTCAGAGTTGGGGCGGAGTGAATCTAGCTCAGTCAGAGTTGGGAAGGAGTGAATCTCATTCAGTCAGAGTGGGGGAGGAGTGAATCTAGTTCAGTCAGAGTGAGTGAGGAGTGTATCTAGCTCAGTCAGAGTGAGCAAGAAGTGAATCTAGCTCAGTTAGAGTGGGGGTGGTGTGAATCTAGCTTAGTCAGAGTGAGCAAGGAGTGAATCTCACTCAGTCAGATTGTGTGAGGAGTGAATCTAGCTCATCAGAGTGGGGAAGGAATGAATCTCACTCAGTCAGAGTGAGCGAGGAGTGAATCTCACTCAGAGTGGGTAAGGAGTGAATCTAACTCAGTCAGTGTGCAGGAGGAGTGAATCGAGCTCATTCAGAGTGGGGGAGGAATGAATCTCACTCAGTCAGAGTGAGCGAGGAGTGAATCTCACTCAGTCAGAGTGGTAAGGAGTGAATCTAACTCAGTCAGTGTGCAGGAGGAGTGAATCTAGCTCATTCAGAGTGGGGGAGGAGTGAATCTCACTCAATCAGAGTGAGCGAGGAGTGAATCTAACTCAGTCAGTGTGCGGGAGGAGTGAATCTCTGTCAGAGTGAGTGAGGAGTGAATCTATCTCAGTCAAGAGTGAGCGAGGAGTGAATCTTGCTCAGTCAGTGTCGGGGCGGAGTGATTCTCACTCAGTCAGAGTGAGCGAGGGGTGAATCTAGCTCAGTCAGACTGTAGGTGTTGTGAATCTAGCTCAGTCAGAGTCAGTGAGGAGTGAATCTCACTCAGTCAGACTGGAGGTGGTGTGAATCTAGCTCATTCAGAGTGAGCGAGGAGTGAATCCAGCTCAGTCAAAGTGAGCGAAGAGTGAATCTAGCTCAGTCAGAATGAGCGAGGAGTGAATCTCACTCAGTCAGAGTGAGCGAGGGGTGAATCTCACTTAGTCAGAGTGGGGGAGCAGTGAATCTAGCTCAGTCAGAGTGAGCGACGAGAGATCTTACTCAGTCAGAGTGAGTGAAGAGTGAGTCTCACTCAGTCAGTGTCGGGGTGGAGTTAATATCGCTCAGTGAGAGTGGGGGAAGAGTGAATCTAGCTGAGTCAGAGTGGGGGAGGAGATAATCTTACTTAGTGTGGGCGGGTAGTGAATCTAGCTCAGGCAGTGTGAGCGAGGATTGAATCTCGCACAGTCAGTGAGAGCGAACAGTGAATCTCACTCAGTCACAGTGGGCATGGAGTGAGTCTCACTCAGTCAGAGTGGGCATGGAGTGAGTCTCACTCAGTCAGAGTGGGGGAGCAGTGAATCTAGCTCAGTCAGAGTGAGCGTTGAGAGATCTCACTCAGTGTCGGGGTGGAGTTAATCTCGCCCAGTGAGAGTGGGCATGGACTGAATCAAGCTCAGTCTGAGTGAGCGAGGAGTGAATCCAGCTCAGGCAGTGTGGGGGAGGAGTGAATCTCATTCAGTCAGAGTGGGGGAGGAGTGAATCTAGATCAGTCAGAGTGAGCGACAAGAGATCTCAGTCAGAGTGAGCGAGGAGTGAATCTCATGCAGTCAGAGTGAGCGAGGAGTGAATCTAGCTCAGTCAGAGCTGGGGAGGAGTGAATCTAGCACAGTCAGAGAGAGCGAGGAGTGAATCTATCTCGGTCAGAGTGGGTGAGGAGTGAACCTCACTCAGTCAGAGTGAACGATGAGTGATTCTAGCTCAGTCAGAGTGAGCGAGGAATGAATCTCATTCAGTCAGAGTGAACGAGGAGTGAATATCACTCTGTCAGAGTGAATGAGGATGAATCTCACTCAGTCTGAGTGAGCGAGGAGTGAATCTGACTCAGTCAGTGTCGGGGCGGAGTGAATCTCACTGAGTGAGAGTGAGCGAGGAGTGAATCTAATTCAGTCAGAGTGAACGAGGAGTGAACCTAGCTCAGTCAGGGTTGGGGCGGCATGAGTCTCACTCAGTCAGAGTGAGCGAGGAGTGAATCGAGCTCAGTCAGAGTGAGCAAGGAATGAATCTCATTCAGTCAGAGTGGGGTAAGAGTGAATCTCACTCGATCAGAGTGGGGGAGGAGTGAATCTAGCACAGTCAGAGAGAGCGAGGAGTGAATCTCACTCAGTCAGAGTGAGCGAGGAGTGAATCGAACTGAGTCAGAGAGAGCGAGGAGTGAATCTCACTCAGTCAGAGTGGGGGAGGAGTGAATCTCACTCAGTCAGAGTTGGAGAGGAATGAATCTCACTCTGTCAGAGTGAGCGTGGAGTGAATCTAGCTCAGTCAGAGTGAGCGAGGAATGAATCTCATTCAGTCAGAGTGAGCGAGGAGTGAATCTCACGCAGTCAGAGTGGGGAGGTGTGAATCCAGCACAGTCAGAGAGAGTGAGGAGTGAATCTCACTCAGTCAGAGTGGGCATGGAGTGAATCTCACTCAGTCAGAGTGAGCGTGGAGTGAATCTCACTCAGTCAGAGTGAGCAAGGAGTGAATCTGACTCAGTCACAGTGCGGGAGGAGTGAATCTAGCTCAGTCAGTGTCGGGGCGGAGTGAACCTCACTCTGTCAGAGTGAGCGAAGAATGAATCTCATTCAGTCACAGTGGGCGAGGAATGAATCTAGCTCAGTCAGAGTGAGCGAGGAATGAATCTCATTCAGTCAGAGTGGGGTAAGAGTGAATCTCACTTAGTCAGAGTGGGGGAAGAGTGAATCTCACTCAGTCACAGTTGGGGAGGAGTGAATCTCACTCAGTCAGAGTGAGCGAGGCATGAATTTCACTCAGTCAGAGTGAGCGAGAAGTAAATCTGACTCAGTCAGAGTGAGGGAGGAGTGAATCTAGCTCAGTCAGAGTGAGCGAGAAGTGAATCTAGCTCAGTCAGAGTGCGGGAGGAGTGAATCTCACTCAGTCAGAGTTCTCCAGATGAAATCAGCATGAAAAACATGATGTCATGCAAAAGGATTGGCTGCCTAAGAACCCGATTTATACATTGAGAGAGTGGTTAACAAGGTGGAGACAGGGCATTATGTCCGTATTATTGAAATGGAAATGAATAGCCATTATTGTCTCGTGTACGTGAATGACTGCAGGGAAACGTTTATACCTCGGTGTAGATATTTTAAATGTTGCTGCAGAATGGAAACAGGACAAAAGCAGACTAGCATTGGAATACAGAGTTGAAAAGTCCAGAGTGAGAATAAGAAGTGTCCTTCACATGCTCAAGTTGTGGATCTTTTGCACTGAGTCCGTGTCCATGGGGCTTCAGAACATGAGGCCTTGCTGCCTCCATGCACTGACCTCTGTCCCAGCCTCATCTCCTTCTACCCCCGGCTGAACCACACTCATTCTTTATAGTTTGTTAGGATTGTTGAGAGAATAATCTTTTTTGGTGAGTAGTGGTTAAGGTTGAGTAATTTGCTCCCAGTTCATTGGTTTTTGTTGATAAAGTTCACAGTCGCAGAACCCGGCCCCGTGAAATGCAACATATGGGATACTCTGTTGAGGCTCCCTAGCAGGGTCTGTCTATGTTCGTTTAATATGGGCAGCATTAGTTAAATCAGACAGGAGCTGCTGAGGAGACAGACCTGACGAACTTATCTCCAGAGGGATCTTGAGGTTTTCAAGTAATGGGATGATAATTTCCTTTGGCTATCGGCTTGTCATTTGAAAAAAAAGGATTGTTGATACACTGTTTTGGAAATAAATGAACTTTGTAATTTATGTCCTTGCACTTTGTCATTGCTGCGGGGACCATGTACTTGTTTCTAGCAATTCCCAACAATCCATTGTATTTTTTTTGGAATATGCCCTTTCTATTCCTTGTTTTCCTGATAAAGGGCTTTTGCCCGAAATATTGATTTTCCTGCTCCTCGGATGCTGCCTGAACTGCTGTGCTTTTCCAGCACCACTCTACATTGTTTTTACCTATTTTTCATCCTACTTTACTGCAGTCATCCCATTTCAATATCTTTGACTGGGATGTCATATTGGTATCACATTGTGCATACAACACTGGCACCTGCTTGACAAAGCTGAATATTGTCCCAAGTACATACTGTCCACCAAAAGCAAGATAACTCTAATCTTCACCAATTACCACCCCACCAGCCCACGATCAATCATCAGAGAAGTGATGAAAGATGTTGTCAACAGTGCGATCACGCAGCACTTGCTCATCAATAACCTGCTCACCAATGTTCAGTTTGGGTTCTGCCAGGACCACTTGGCTCCAGGCCTCATTACATCCCTGGCCCTAATATGGATTACAGAACTGAATTGGTGTGGTGAAGTGTGAATGACTGTCCTTGATATCAAGGCAACAGTTCACTGAGTGTAGCAACAAGGAAAATAAATAATGTCAACTTCAAGGAGAATCAGGGAAGATTCTTCACTGGCTAAAGCCACAATTGGCACAAACTAATTATTATTGTGGAAATCAGTCTCAGGGCATTACTGCAGGAGTTCCTCATGGCAATATCCAAAGCTTAACATCTTGGAATGAGGTTGGCTGGTTGGATCCCATAGAATACGAGTCCCCTGATTGGGGCTGTTAATCAGGGAGCCCTGGCAGACATATATAAACAAGATACTTCTACCGCAATTAAGTGATAGTGTGGGGGGAGTGAAAAGAAAAAAAAGAGAAGAAATAACCAGGAGATTTGGAGTCTCCTCAGTTGAGTGGACTGACACTGTGCTGGCTGGGCCACAGTCAGTGTGTTCCTGCTATTGTTGGTTCCTGAAAAAAATAAAAACAAGAGACTCAAGAATTCTCCTCAGTCCAATGACTGGCTCTGAGCTCACCAGTCCAAGTCCATGTACTGTGCATGTGTAAATAAAGGGTTATTCCAAGTGATATTCCTTCCATCAAATATACAGAAGTTGTCATTATAGTTGATGATTTCACAGTGTTAAATGCATCTATAACCCTTTAGGTAATGGAGTAATTTATATCTGAATGCAGGAAGATGTGGAAATGTTTACTTCTGAGTTGTCAAATGGCAAGTCTCAGTTGTGGAATGTATATGTCAGGCAATGACTAAATCTAACAAGATGGGGGATTTCAAGACTAGGGGGCACATTTTTAAAGTGAGAGGAGAGAGATTTTTTTAAAAAATGTGCCACATCCTATAATGTGAATTCTAGAACTGCATGCAATAATCCAGCTGTGGCTTAAGAATCTTTTTATACATTTCCATCAACACCCTGCTCTTAATTACATGCCTCAGCTAATAAAAAAAAAACCTATCTGCCTTCATAACTACTTTATCTACCCATCCTGCTACATCAAGGAACCAATGAACATGTACACCAAGTCCCTCTGATCCCTGGTGCTTCCCAGGGTCCTACTGTTCATCATATGTTCCTTTCCCTTGTTTGTCCCACCCATGTGCATCACGTTAAAAATCACACAACACCAGGTTATAGTCCAACAGGTTTAATTGGAAGCACACTAGCTTTCGGAGCGATGCTCCTTCATCAGGTGGTTGTGGAGGACACAGTTGTAAGGCACAGAATTTATAGCAAAAGTTTACAATGTGATGTAACTGAAATTATACATTGCAAAATACCTTGATTGTCTGTTGAGTCTTTCATCTGTTCACCATGATAGTTTCATTTCTTTCATGTGTAAATCACAAAACCTTTTTTCAAAGTTGCATTCTCAGGTTAACTGCAACAATTGGTGTTCGCTAGACAATATGTTGAAAGTGTTAGCCCCCTGTGTTCTCTGTCTATGTCATAATGTTTAGATTGATTCTAATCTAAAAAGTGAGATAACAGAGTTTTACATGAATTCATGCAGTTTTTGAGCAAAGTACAATATAACTCTGAAAATACAAATTCACCTCACAAAATATATGTATGTGTGTGTGTCTGTCTGGGTTGGGGGGTTGTGAGTGTGAGAGAGAGTGTCATAATGTGTGCGTATGTGAGTGTAGAATGTCTTAAGTTTGGGAGGGGGTGCATGTGTGAGTGTGGGAGTGTGTGTGTGTGTG
>NC_057725.1:16281769-16282594 GCF_004010195.1 Chiloscyllium plagiosum
GAATGTCCTGGACCACTGAAGTGTTCCCCAACTGGGAGGGAACCCTCCTGTCTGTTGATTGTTGTGAGGTGCCCATTCATCCGTTGTCATAGCCTTTGCTCGGTTTCCCCAATGTACCATGCCTCAGGGCATCCTTGCCTGCAACGTATAAGATAGACAACGTTGGCTGAGTCACATACATGGTGGGAGGTATCCCCACGTGTAATGGTGGTATCTATGTCCACACTCTGACATGCTTTGCAGCGCCTATCATGACAGGGTTGTATGGAGTTGCCCTGAGAGCCGGGCAGCTTGCTATGAACAACGATCTGTTTGAGGTTTTGCGGTTGTTTAAAAGTGAGAAATGGAGGTGTGGGGAAGGTCTTGGTGAGGTTCTCATCCTCATTGATGATGTGTTGCAGGTCACGAAGACTATGGCATAGTCTTTCAGCTTCTGGGCAGTACTGAACAACGAAGGATACCCTGTCGGTTGCAACACGTGTCTGTCTCCTGAGGAGGTCATTATGGTTCCTTGCTGTGGCGCGTCGGAACTGGCGGTCAATGAGTTGATCATCGTACCCCGTTCCTATGAGGCCATCCCTGAGTACTTCCAGGTGCCCGTCACGTTCCTCCTCATCTGAGCAGATCCAGTGTACATGTAGGGCTTGTCCATAGGGGATGGCTGTTTTAATATGTTTTGGGTGGAAGCTGGAGAAGTGTAGCATTGTGAGGTTGTCTGTGGGTTTGCGGTAGAGTGTGGTGCTGAGGTGTCCATCCTTGATGGAGACGCACGTGTCCAAGAATGAGACAGATAGTCGAGAGTAGTTCATGGTGAGTTTGATGTTG
>NC_057725.1:16283414-16305755 GCF_004010195.1 Chiloscyllium plagiosum
ATCTGGCATTTATATATTTCCTGACAGTTTGAGCATACATGTCAAGCCCAGGGCAGCGGCCCTCCGGTGGGGTCCAAATTGACATCTCCTTTGGTCGCTCCTCTACAGATCCCTGTAATGACTGTTCCAGTTCGTCAGTGGGCTCAGTGGGATCACTGCTGACACCTTGAAAGAATTCCCGGAGTCTCATTCGTCTGATGAACTCCTCTGTGTCTGCTGCCAGAACCAACGGGCCCATTTTGGCGTTGGGACAGAAGTTGAGACCCTTACTCAGGATTTCGATCACTTCCAGTCGAAGGGTGTGGTCTGATAGGTTGATAATAGACTTCCCGCAGTGATAATATTGTCTACTGTGGTTCCAGGGACGGGCTTTGCTATTACTGGTGAGAATGCCAAGTTTCGCCAGTTTTTTGTTCTTGGTGTGCACGTACGTGGTGTAGTTTTGTCGCCTTGTCTGTTTGGCAATGGCGCGTAACTGTACTGCTGTATCCTGTGTGCAGGCTGTGAGTGTGTGGACTCCATCTGAATTTCAAGGTTGTGGCGCCTGCTGTAGAGTTGGTGCATGAGATGATTGAGGAGTTTACGAGAGGTGCGGTGGCAAAGCTTCTCAGCGTAGTCTGTGTTGTAGGTTGACTTGAGTGAGTTCGTGATCCGTAATCCTTTTGGGATCTTTCCTGTTTGCCTGCATTCCTGTAGAAATTTAATGTCTATGATGATATGTGCAATCTTCTTAGAGATCTTCTCATCACCTCACACTTATCTAGATTGTGTCCCCTTTATCACTGATCAGCTTAACTGATTAACCCATCTATATAATCCTATAACCTAAGTTTGTACTCCTCATTGTTTGCTTTCCTAACAATTTTTGCATCATCTGTGAACTTACTGACCAACTCTCCCATAGTGATTGGAACCAGGTGGATCTGATTGTCTATGAGATCCTTGATTGGGGTTGTTAACCTGGGCCAATCGGGGAGTTCTGGCTGACAGATATAAACAGGGAATTATAACATGGGTGCTGGGGAAAATAAGCACTACTGCAGTTAGGAAAAAAAAAGAAAAAAAAAGTAAACAGGGGATTCACTGGCCACTCGGGTGTTTCCTTTTTTCCTGGTGGTGGAAACCAAATAAAGATTTGTGCACCTTGTGTCTTTCACTGTGTCTCACATCTGCACACACTCAACATGGGTGCTGGGGGAAAAATAAGCAAAAAAAAAATATAAATAAACAGAAGTGTCAGAGGAAAATAAAAGAAAAAGATAAACAGGGGATTCAGAGAGTCTCCTGAGTACAGGGATTGACTCTGAGCTGGCTGGTCACAGACAGTGTATTGTGCACAAGTAAATAAAGAGTGACAGGATACTGGTCTCTGTGCAGTCATTTCACCTTCTGCATTCAATCTGAAATTAAGGCCCTAACAGTAATCCCTGCAGAAGCCCACTGGACATAGATTTCTAGTCACAAAATCACCCTCCACTATCACCCTCTGCTTCCTGCTTTGTAGCCAATTCTGGATTCAATTAGTCAAATTTCCTTGGATTCCATGGTCTCTTTCACTATCAGTCCCCCATGTGATGCCTTATCAACAGCCTTACTGAAGTCCAAGCAGGCTATATCGAATGTATTGCCCTCATCTACACACCTGGTTACCTCTTTGAAAAGTTCATTCAAGTTCTTCAGGCATGACTACTTCTTAAGAAAACCATTCTTGATTAATCCTTGTCTCCCCAGCTGCCGATTTGCTTCCAATTGTTTCCCCACTAATGAGGTTAGACTGATAGGCCTGTATTCCTTTGGTATATCCCTTGTATATTTCTTGAATAGCTACCACATTCGCTGTCCTCCAGACCTCTGGTACCTGTACTGTGGCCTGAGAAGAATTGAAAATTATTGCCAGCACTCTCACTGTTTCAATCCTGGCCTTTCCTTTCATCTAGCCCAGCAAATTGATCTACTTTTAAATCTACCAGACCACTCAGAACCTCCTCTTTGGGTTGATTTATTTAAGTGTATCACAGTCCTTTTTCCTGTTTTCTGGAGCCATATCATCTCTCTCACTAGTGAACACCAAGACAAAACATTCATTGAGAACGCTGCCTACATCCTCTTCCGACACAAATTTACAAATCATACACCAGATTATAGTCCAACAAGTTTATTTGAAAGTACAAGCCTTC
Organism: Chiloscyllium plagiosum; assembly: GCF_004010195.1. Classification (NCBI taxonomy): domain Eukaryota; kingdom Metazoa; phylum Chordata; class Chondrichthyes; order Orectolobiformes; family Hemiscylliidae; genus Chiloscyllium; species Chiloscyllium plagiosum. The sequence continues at coordinate 16,285,592 of NC_057725.1, forward strand.
AGAGCACTGCTTCTTCATCATGCAGGATCATAGGACATAGAATTTATAGTAAAAGATCAAAGCATCATATAATTGATGTGATGTACTGAACAAACCAACTTAGCATAGGGTTGTAAGTTTCAATTCATTAATATGGAAATCCCAGAACTTCTTTCAAGTCACATTCTTAAGGTAACTTAAGGTTTTATAAAAAAAAGGTGACAGCTCAGCTCAGACAATACATTAAAGGCATGAGGTTAGAGTCTATTTATATCCCAATATTGAATCAGACTGGTTCTATTTCCAAAGTAGGAATTTATAAAATGTCACATGGACTGACTGCCTATAAATTGTGCTTTTTGAATAAAATAGAATGTGTCTCCAAATACAATTCTGCAAATACAAATTCACCCCATATACTTATATGTGTATGTGTGTGCATGTGAGTGTATGGGGGGTAAAAGAGAGAGAGAGAGAGAGAGAGAAATTGTGTGTGTGTAAGTGTATATGTTTAAGTGTGATGCAATATATGCCTGTGAGAGGGTTTGCCCAAGTATGTGTGTGAGAGAATGCGTGTATAGGAGAGAGGGTTTGTGTGAGTCTGTGAGTGTGATTGTGTGTGTAAGTGTGCTTGCGTTTGAGTGTGTGTGAGAGTGTATAGTGCAGTGGGGTCACCTGTAAGTGTGACATGAACCTAAGATCCCAGTTGAGGCCATCCTCATGGGTACCAAAATTAGTAATCAACCTCTGCTCGGCTACTCTGTGTTACTGCACATCCCGAAGTCCACCTTGGAGGACAGTCACCCGAAGAACCGAGGCCAAATGTCCTTGACCACTGAAGCGTTCCCCCTGTCTGGCAATTGTTGCAAACATTCTTCCATCACCTAGCCTGTCCAGTCCCATCAGGGTTTTATATGTTTGCATGAGATCCCCTCCCTCATTCTTCTAAATTCCAGCAAGCACAAGCTCAGTCAACCCAGTCATTCCTCATATGTCAGTCCTGCCATGTTGGGAATCAGTCTGATGAACCTAGGCTGGACCCTCTCAACAGCAAGAATGTCCTTCCTCAGATTAGGAGATCAAAACTGCACACAGTACTCAAGGTGTGGTCTCAATAAGACCCTGTATAACTGCAGCAATACATCATTACTCCGATACTCAAATTCTCTCACTATGAAGCCAACATGTCATTGGTTTTCCTAACCTGCATGTCAACCTTCAGCGACTGTTCCCAACGTGACACCCAGGTGTCCTCTTACACTTCTCCTGTTTTGAGGCCATAAATTTCACTTTTTCTCTTTATTCTATCTTGTGTATCCCTATATGTTCATGGTTCACAGGATTTGATGGTCCCGTCATTGATCTTTATTGGAACATGTTGAACATGTACTCCTAGTTTCTTTCTAAATAACCTCCAATGACATGTCATATATTTACCTAATAGTGAGTGTACCTCCAGGCAAATAATCCCAGTTCTAATTATGATTGCACCTCCCCTGGTTTAGAACTTTAATTTCAGACTCAATCATGACTTTTCCAACAACAATCCTAAATCTAATAAAATTGTGACCACTGCCCTACAAGTGCCATGCTAAAATGCCTGTAGTGTGAAGGGGTAAATGTAGGGGAGTGAGTCTGGGTGGGTTGCTCTTCGGTGGGTTGGTGTGGATTTGTTGGGCTGAAGAGCCTGTTTCCGCACTGTAAGTAATCTAATCTAATCTTAATCTAATCCGAAACAAAATGCTCCCTCGTTAATCCATCAACCACTTCCCCATTTTCATTACCTAAAATTAAGTCCAGGACCAGCCCCTCCATTGTAAGGCCTTCTATGTACTAATTTAAATATCTCCTTTGGAAACCTTTTAAGAATTCAGCCCTCTCTGAACGTTTCACACTATGATGACCCCAGTTAATATTGGGGAACTTGAAACCCCCTACCATCCCTACTCTTTATACCCTCACAGTCAGAAACATGCTGATTTCAAAGTATATCGTCAGTCTTTCAATGTTGCTAGATCAAAACTCTGAAATTTCTGACTGAATATCATTAGAGGAGTCTTTAATACATGGAATGTAACAGTTTTAAAACGTGGGTCATGTCTACTTTCTCAAGAATAATTAAGGATGGGCAATAAATGACAGTCTTACAGCAATACGGTATCCCATGAATGAGTAAATACAGGAGCTCATTTAAGTTTGAGGGGATACCAGCAAGGGTATCATTTTGAATCATTTTCAATGTAATACAATAGGAAAAGGATTGCTAGACTCCTACACCTCTCATTGGTTTGCATATGAAAACCCAAGGGAGGTGAATTTCAACACAGCAGTTTTTTTGTTTGCTGGTTAAAGTACTTAGGGAAAATTCCCATGTGCATTGGTTTAACAATTTCCTCAACTCATTTAAAAGAAATGAGACAGTAGCTCACTTGGGGATTTCACCTGTCTGTTATTCAGTGCACTTCCTCAAGTGAAGGAGGTTGGCCTCAACTGTGAAGTGTTCTATGATCAAATAGTGGCTGACACAAATGCCTTTTCATATTATCACCTCAGAGTGCCTCTCTCCTCATTTTACTTTCAAATCGCAAAGCGGGTTTCTTTGTGAAATGATGACAAAGAGGATCTGTAAGGGCAGAGTGGCTGTCACAAATTGCTCACTGGGCCTCTGCTGTATAATTCTTTCATGACTATCAACAAGTAGCATCGGACAGACATAGTGTATAAGAGATGATGCATAATATGATCACAATGTGATTCAGGGAATGTTCATTGATCACACTGCTGTCATTGTCAGATTCATACAACGCAGGGTGGTGGCAGGTATTGAGAGCCAAGGGAAATTTATTTTTTCTGACTGTTGAGCTAGTAAAATTTGGCCATTGCCTGTTATTCTTAAGGAATTTCACATGGCCTCTATGACTAAATGAAATAGTTAATTAATTCTCAAAGTCTGTATTTATTATGAAGCGCATAATACAAACAAGTCAAACATTAACAGAATCTATGGAGGAAATACTAGAAAAAAAAATTTTCAAATCCTAACACATTTGGTTTTAGGAACAGCATCAATGGGCGAGCCAGCCTTTTACTGACTTTTGTTATGGACTAGGCCAGACTATTCAAAACATTCTAAAGCAGGCAGCCTAGATCATAACTCTTCAATTTGTTTCAGTCAGTGTACAGTGAAAATTACCCGGAGTAAGATAGCTAAATTGACTATCAGGTTTTGAAATGGACAAAAATGTATTCACAAAGTTACACAATGAAACACAAAGTACAGAATAAAGAACCCCTACAGAACTCAGTCTATCCAAACTAGACTTAATTATGCTATTCCAAATACACACAACTGTCACAATAAGCAAACCCCCTTAAAACATAGTTTTAAAAAAAGGAACAGATGCTTACAGGTTGATGTTAGAAGGGCAGAAAGAGAGAGAGAGAGAGTTCCCCACAGCTCACTGTTGACCTCCTTAATAGTTATGGATTGAACTGCTCAGCTGGAGAGCTAACCACTCCCCTTTCATTATACAGGTCACTTCTAAAACATGACCACTTTGGCCTGAAGTCTCATCTGTTTACATATAAACAAGGTCTCTCAAAATTCTTTTCATCTCTGTACCAAACTAGTCTACTCGGAGCCTGGCCCGTTTACAACCCCTCTGAAAAAAATCAAGGACACAGTATCCTTGAGAAAAGGAACAACTTTTAGAAAAAGGGACCAGCTTTGTGACACCTTCAGCTTTTATATCTACATCCGTTGTGTGTTGACAAATTTGGACATTAGTCCAGATTTGATCTTGACAAAATCAAACTGTTTCCACATTATAAAATTCAGTAAATCACAATGATCTCTAAATTCAATCTTTTCTATCACATCATCGTTTGAAAGCAGCAAAGCATTATTGAATTATTCATTTAATTTTATTAAATTCAAATACATTGAATGAACAAGTTAGATTTAGGAAATGAGCAAGAATAAATTATGAGCCTAGTGGATAATTACTAAGATTACTAAGATTTCGCGCAAACTAGCTAGCATCATATATTGCATCACTACCTGAGGAATACCTTATTACAATTTGCACTCAGATCAAACGTGTTAATAACTCTGGTCCCATCTGTCTGGATGCCTTTATTGATTTCTTCCTCACATGTATAATCTGCACATCAAATTTCACCATCGACTGTCCATTCCTTCTCTGCAAATGATCTTGTAGAGGTTTATAAAATCATGAGGGGCATGGATAGGGTGAATAACCTAGGTGAATAGCCACGGTCTGTTTCAGAGAGTGGGGGAGTTCAAAACTAAAAGGCATAAATTTAAGGTGAGAGAGGAAAGATTTAAAAAGGACCTGAAGGGTAACTTTTTCACATAGACGGCGGTGTGTGGATGGATTGAACTGCCAAAGTAAGTGGTGCAGGCAGGTACAATTACATTTAAGAGGCATCTGGATGGATATATCAATAGGAAGGGTTTAGACGGATTTGGAAAATGCTGGCAAATGGAACTAGTTCAGATTGGGATATCTGGTCTGCGTGAATGAGTTGAGCCAAAGGGTCTGTTTCTGCACTGTATGACTCGATGACTCTTAGGCTCTATAATGGCAGTCATGCTGCAATAAAGACGTTTTCTGTATACTGTCAATTTGAAAGTGGTGTTGGGATAATTCAAATTAGTTCAATTTGGTTGTGGACACCCAATTGCTGGCTTTGAATTAAATTCTTCAACTCATTTAGTTCAGAAATGTTACATTTAACAGAGATATACCATTAAGCAATACAAGAACACTGAATAAAGAATAATATCAAATTTTGTTAAACATAACAAAATAAAACAACATACCCATCCAACAACTAAAGACTATTTAAATAACTAAAAAAAGACATACTTCAATGCTGAATCCAAAACCTGGCTTGCTGGTTTGAGGATAAGACAATTCTAGTTTTCAAACTGAGAGAAAATCTTGAATTGGCTGTGCCCAAAAGCTAACACGATTCACATTGACTTAAAACCCTGACCTGATGCAGGACTTCATCACAGGATGTGTGAGGAGCTCAAAAAACAGAGTGCTCAAAACCCTCTTTTTGGAACAAACATAGATTTGCCACCTTTAATTATCAGTTGTTTTCGGACATAATTTGCTGACAATATGGTGACAATTAGTTTGATTGGAAGTGTCCATATGGCCACATGATCTCTTATCCTCCAACATCTGTGTCTAAGAAGTGCTGTTGTGTTGCAGTGGTAGTATCCTTATCTCTGAGACAGGGGACTTGGGTAAAATCCCACCTGCTTCAGAAAAAAAACATTTCTCAGTATTTTCTTGAAATGAACAATCTTTTATTAATTTGAATGTCACTGGCTTTATACCAAGAACAGTCTTATTGTTAAAACACTGGGGATGTTTTAGTCCAGACTTTCTCACAATCTGTTTTGTTACTACAGTTTAAAATACATACAGTTAATAACGCAATTAGTAGAAATTAATTTTAAAAAGCCTTCATTCTCTACTGGTTATCAATGCAGATTCTCCAATCAAAGTATAATTTAGGTGCTTCTGCTAATGAATCATTTGTTGTTGGGAGATAACTATTTATCATTCTAGTAGGCCAATGTCCAGATTTGTTAAGTGCGCCATTAACAAATGGTGTCACCATTGGTATAAAATCTTGTCCTTGTCTGAGTAACAGAATACATGTGCTTGTAAAGAGTGTCAGATGACTCAAGTGAAATTAAAAACTAAAGTCTAAACCCAGGTTTAATGACAATACACACAAAAAGGAAGCCAGTCTGATGCAATTAGATCATTTACAATCTTTATAATCTCAGCACTAGTGTAGTGAACAGACACTATTAGGGATGTAACAGTATTAGTAGCTGCTATTGTTTAGAAAAAAAACAGGTGCTTATGAGAACCAAGGTAGTGCATGTAATGTTTGCGCATGCTTCTGCTATGAATCATGCCTGACACCATTTGATGAGCAAATAAGTGTTTGATGCAAGACTAATTTAACATCAGTGATATCATTAAGAAACTCAATACTCCAGAGGATGTCCTCTCTTAACCTTGCACATCTCAACACACATTAACATCCTACCTGCACTCATTAAAGGGACCATCAACTATATTGCTGGCTGATTTCTTCTGGTGGTTACTGTGTTCCTACAAATACTTGGTGTTTCACACCATTGTTTCAAGTTGCAAAGTTCCACTGGAAAGGGCGAGACAGGTACTGAAGGCCTTGCTACTGACTTTGGTGCTTCCTTGCAAATCAAAGGACAAGGAACAGTACCGTACAGGCACATACCCTATTGCCCATTGAACCTGTGCTGATGCATGATGCCTTTCTAAATGTTAAACCTTTTGCCTCTACATGCTCTAGTTTCCTCTATTTCCTGCTTATTCATGTGATTATCAAGATGTCTCTTAAAAAATTGCAAGTGTCTCTGCTTTTACCACCTCCTCCGTTAGCACGTTCCAGGCACTTACCTCCATCCGTGTAAAAACTTACCATTCACATCTCCTTCACCCTAAACCTATGTCCCCTCGTAATTGATATTTCTACTCTTGAAAAAATATTCCAATAATCTATTCTACCCATGCTTCTCATAATTTTGTCAACTTCTAGCAGGACTTCTATCAGTTCAAATCCTGACTTCCAGCCAGTATCTGAGGGCATGCACCTCCCTGGCATAGCAACCCCGAAGGGCGTTGATGCAAACTATGACCGCATTGGCCAAAGGCCACAGAATGTTCAGGAAGGTCTGGGGTGAGGGCGATAAAAACATACAAATGAAAAGAGACCCCCCTCAGTGAAGACTCGCGACAAGACACGTGGTAGAAAACCGTGCAGCAACCCAAGAACATCCAGGAGAAGATTCACATTGACCTGCAAGAACTACCTTTGTGGAAGAGAGGCAACCCTATGTCGGAGAGGAAGGAGATTCCAAACGCCCAACTCAGACTCATGGGTAAAGCCTTTTTCATATCAATAGAGCTTCAAAAAGAATAAATATTCTTGAAATTTGGGAAAATGATGATTTTTAATAAGGAATATTTTGCTAATTAACTGGAGTTGAACAGCAAATCAAATTCTTTGTCCCTGAATCTTTCCCATCCACCACCACCCTCCTCTGTTCAACCTCACTTTGAATAACTGCTCCTTTAATTGCTCTCACTCTCTTCAGATCAGAGAGGTGGCCACGGGTACCCGCATGGGCCCCAGGTCTGCTGGTCTCTTTGTGGGGTACGTGAAATATTCTTTGCTCCAGTCCTATTTCGGTCCCCACACACAAGTCTTTCTCCAGTACACTGATGATATCATCATGGTTGCTTCCCAGTCTCACCCAGAATTGGAAAAAAGTATCAATTTGGTTCCAATTTCCACTCCACTCCCAGCTTCACCTGGTGCACCTTTGACTCCTCCCTTACCTTGCTCAACATTTCCATTTCTGCAGATAGGTTGGTCACCAATATCCACTGCACAGTTACCTTGACTATACATCCTCACACACTGTGAAGACTCTATTTCATTCTCCCAGTTCCTTCATCTCTGCATCTGTTCTGACAATGCCACCTACCAGAGGGGTGGGGGAGTGGGGGGGGTGTGCTCAGAGATTTCCACCCTTTTCTCCAACTGAGGATTCCCTGCCCATCCCTCCCACAACAATTTCAGCATCCCCTGGTCCTCACTTTCTTCACACAGATGCTGCCCGATCTATTGAGTTTCAACAGCAATTTTTGTTTTTGTTTCTGTGTCTCTTTGTCCACTGAAAAGAGCACATTCAACATATATGTTCAAAATATCCAAGGTACAATCAATGCTAACACATTCAAGATTTTATACTAATAGAGACTCCATTTTGATAATGACAAACATTACAAATCTGGATCAAAAACAGCAGTTGCTGGAAAAACTCAGTAGGTCTGGCAGCATCTGTGGAAAGAAATCAGGGTGAATATTTTGGGTCGAGTGACCCTCCCTCAGAACTGAACATAACAACTCTGGACACTGACAAATTTGGATTGTAATTCCAGGGTGGCACATTGGGAATGAGAAACAGAAATACAGGGTTGTTCATGTGTCTGCCAATTAATTGTGACCTTAACCAGATATAAACAAATACAGCCTTCAAGCAGGGAAAATTATGACTGGACAGAGAGAGGATGGTCAGTTCACAGAGCACAATCAGAAGTCTTTTTCAACTTGATCCTTGATGTCTCCTCTTCTGGAGCCTGGGCGAATATCTTCTTCAGGCAACACATTATCATATGAACCCTGTCTTCTTACTCCAAAATCTTAAACTTGCAACTTATTGGTCAAACACTTTTCCCAGGCACCTGTCTTTGTCAATGTTTAACTGAATATAGACTACCCGAACTTTGAAGTTTTCTGAATAATACATAGCATCTGCAGTTAAATTCTCATGAGTCCCCTTTTGAAACAATTCCTTCGTGTAACACTATCATGTTCATTCTGGTTTTGGAGCCACCTGTATATATATATATATATATATATTGTATACCCACTTGAAGATTGGCTGGGAGGATCAGTTTGGCTTTGGATTGCAAACAGAAACACATTCATTTCAAAACATATTTAAATTCCTGATTCCTTCATCCCTATACATGTAAATGACATTGTAAAACTCCACTGTGTCTGTTCAGATACCTGAAATAACTCCACAGAGGCCAGTATCCCATTATCAGGTACCCTTTATTTATATATTGAGAGCACTTGACACTGATCCAGCTCCGTTAGAGCCAGCTTTCAGACTGAACAGGATAGTTGGCATTTCTGTTCCTATCTGTCAGCCAGGGCTCCCTGACAGAACCAGTCAGGGAACTCATATTCTATGAGGTCCACCTGGTTGACCTCGTTACAACCATTACAATACCATATGGGGAAAGTGAGGACTGCAGATGCTGGAGATCAGAGTCGAGAGTGTGGTGCTGGAAAGGCACAGCAGGTCAGACAGCATCCCAGGAGTAAGAGAATTGGAAGGGGGGGGGAGGGGGGCGGGGGGAAAAGTAGCTGAGAGTGCGATAGGTAGATGAAGGTGGGGGAGAAGGTGATATGTTGGAGAGGTGGGTGGAGTCAATAGGTGGGAAAGACAATGGACAGGTCAAGAAAGTGGTGCTGAGTTGGAGGCTTGGGACCTGGATAAGGTGGGGGGAGGGGAAATGAGGAAACTGTTGAAATCCACACTGATCCCATGTGGTTGCAGGGTCCCAAGGTGGAAGATGAGGCGTTTTTCCTCCAGGCGCCGGGTGATAAGGAGGCCTGGGACCTGCATGTCCTTGGCAGAGTGGGAGGGAGAGTTGAAATGTCCAGCCATGGGGCGGTGGGGTTGGTTGGTGTGGGTGTCCCAGAGATGTTCTCTGAAAAGATCCGCAAGTATGCCGTTCTGTCTCCCCGATGTGGAGGAGACCACATCAGATGAATAGGATACAGACGATGACATTTGTGAAAGTACAGGTGAATTTCTGTTGGATGTGGAAGGATCCTTTGGGGCCTTGGATGAAGGTGATGGGAGTTGTGTGGGTGCAGGTTTTGCACTTCCTGCAATGGCAGGGGAAGGTGCCGGGACTGGATTGTGGGCATGGATCTGATATGAGAGTCACAGAGGGAATGGTCTCTCCAAAACACTGATGGGGTGGGGAGGGAAATATATCCCTAGTAGTGGGGTCTGTTTGTAGGTGATGGAAGTGGCAGAGGATGATGTGATGCATGTGGAGGTTGGTGGGATGGAAGGTAAAGACTGGGGGGGTTCTGTCCTTGTTGTGTTGGGAGGGATGGGGTTCAAGGGCGGAGGTGCAGAAAATGGAGGAGATGCGCTGGAGGGCATAGTCGACCACGTGGGAGGGGAAATTGCGATCTTTGAAAAAGGAGGCCATCTGGGATTTTCTAAGGTGGAATTGGTCATTGAGGGAACAGATGTGGCCGAGGTGGAGGAATTGGGAATAAGGGATGGCATTTTTACGGGAGGCAGGGTGGGGAGTCAGTGGGTTTGTAGTAGATGTCTGTGGTTATTCAGTTGCCAGAGATGGAGATGGAGAGATCCAGGAAGGGGATACAAGATGGACTGTTCCATGTATCCGACAAAGAGGCAGGCATAGCTGGGGCCCATGCAGGTGGCCATGGCTACCCCTCTGGTTTGGAGGAAGTGATGTATATATCTGTGCTACAAAGAATGCATGAAAGCAGTGATGATGTACACCAAAATAAGAGACTTGGGGATTGCAGTAATCAGTAATTTTGCTTGCTAACAAATACATATTGCTGCTGGGTGTTGTTATTATTGCTGATGGTGAGACAATAATAATGTGCACTTTTTGATCATCTCAGCAGCTAAATATTGGCCATTTTGAATCTAGGATCAATCAGTAAACATATCAAGCACACACTCCACTTATGCAATAACACCACAAAAATATAAGTACACCTATCTACACAATGTGTACATTTACGCACTGTAACTACAACAATACCGATCTAAATTAAATAGTGAAGCAGAACCACTTATTATTTCATCTGTTCTTAGTTTCCATTTGGCAGTGAAATAATCACGTCATAGTTTAATACCTTAACTGTACCTTTGTTCTAAAATATATTCTTGCAAGTCCTTTGGATTTCATTCAAATAAAGCAGGTACATTAGATAATAAAGTCATAGAGTCATATAGCATGGAAACAGACTCTTTGGTCCAACCAGTTCACACCAAGCCTGTTCCCAAACTTAGCTAGTTGCGCTTCGGCGGGTCGGTGTGGACTTGTTGGGCTGAAGGTTCATTCAAATAAAGCAGGTACATTAGATAATAAAGTCATAGAGTACGTTTCGGGCAAAAGCCCTTCTTTGGTCCAACCAGTTCACACCAAGCCTGTTCCCAAACTTAGCTAGTTGCACTTCGGCGGGTCGGTGTGGACTTGTTGGGCTGAAGGGCCTGTTTCCACACTGTAATGTAATCTAATCTATATGCCTGTGGTTGGCCCATATCCCTCCAAACCCTTCCTATTTCTTTACGTATCCAAATCTCTTTTAAATAATGTAACTGTACCTACATCCATCACTTTTTCTGGCAGTTTATTCCACACATGAGCCATCTCTGTGTAAACAAAAGTTGCGCCGCATGTCCTTTCTAAATCTTTCTCCAATCAGCGAATGAAAAATGCCTGTCTGGATTCTGAGAATTTCAGCAATAAACAAATGGATTGTTTTCTGGGTAAAATGGACCATGCTTATATAGATAAATGCAAGCTATTACTGGGACAATACACCACATTGTCAACACAATTCATGGTGTGAATATCTTGTACTTAGCATTTTGGGAACAGTGGTATTTATTTTTTAACAAACTACTCTCTGGAGCCAGCAATATAACTCCTCAGTGATTATCTCTCAGATGTGTGCCACAATCTTATTCTGCTTTAGTGTCAGTGGCTCATTTGCACATCATTTCCTGCATTAAACAGTAAGTACCTTTCAAAACTAATTTACTGTTTATGCATGTGCATTAGCAGGCTTTTTGGAGGTGATAAATTTGTTTTCTTTCTTTTCCATGTATTAGACCTTTACTTTTCATCTTCACAGTGCAAGGTATTTTACCGCGCAAAAAGTGTAACAAACATTGGACAAACAGGCAGAAAACTAATCACCAGGATATATGAACACCAACTAGCCACAAAAAGACATGACCCTCTCTCACTAATATCCGCACATATGGATGAGGAAGGACACCACTTCGATTGGGACAACACATCCATCCTGGGACAAGCCAAACAAAGACATGCATGAGAATTCCTAGAAGCATGGCATTCCAACCAGAACTCTATCAACAAACACATCGAGTTAGACCCCATCTACCACCCCCTGAGAAAAAGAACAGCAAGTGACTTCACCACAGGAAATAACATCACCACAGAAAATGACATCACCAACCCAAAGAAACCCAAACATATAAATAGAAAGCAGGAATTTTCAGCATTGCTTCACCTGAGGCCCACTGAAGATGTTACCTAGTAGGGTAACAAAACATCTGGAAATGAAACTTGCAGCTCAGTGAGCAAACCCACATCCAAAACCTCAACCTGAGCTACAAATCTTCTCAAAACGCGCCAAGTCTAAATATGGCTCAGCGGCAAAGGTGATGTACTTAATTTATAAACTCAAAATATACAGCCTTACTTTGGCTAATAATAATAACACACAACAATCATCCAAGTCTTCAATTTTCTATTGGTATCCACTTATCTCTTTGCTAAGTTATCTCAGAACACACAAAATGATGTTAACATCATTAACGCATAGACTATACCCTGCCTTTGTCAGTCTGTGGGCACACCTGACATTCTGAATAATCAACTTCTTCCACATTCCTCTTTAAGATAAAGTTCTGGAAAATCAAAAATTAATAAAAAAAAAAGATAATGATACATTTGTTGAAGCTTCTGACAATGAGAAATACCATGAATAAATAATTCAGGAGACACGGCAGCACGTGCAGAAAAGAAAGCATTATAAGGAGTATCATAAGTGTACACAGAATATGCAAAAGCAAAAAAAAAAATGCTTAAAATCACAACAAGCCGGTCGGATTTTGAGTAACTGCCATTTAAACAGAACTTCTGGACAAAATGTTTTAAAATTGCTGCAATCTTTGTTTTTCTGACTTCCCCATTGTAAAGTAAAAAGTTCTGAAATGCATTTGCTGAAATTGATTATAAAGATTTCAATTGCCAGCATTGTGCCACACGCCAAGCTGCAGGACATCTGTCAGTGAGTTTATTGATTGAAAATCTAATGTTATACATTTAAGAACAAGTTGTAGGTGCTAACTGCAGACTTTTAAAGAGAAATAGAACCAGTGGCAATTTCATATTGTCTCCATTATAAGAAATGCTGTGCAGAAATCTGAGTGATGTTGGCGAGGTCAATCAAAACCAAGGGCTCCAGATTTTGAATAAATATTTAGGATTCAAATCGGCCAAGGAATTTCTGCATTCTGTTGTTGGCGAATCCTTAAAATTGTTTATCCCTAAGAGCTGTGAAGGCACAGTTAGTAAGCAGGTTCAAGACAAAGAATGATAGACTTCTCAAACTTAAGGTATCGATAGATATGTGGATAGTGCATGGACACGGTGAGGAGGTAGATGATCAGCTGTGAATGACAAAACAGGCTTGAGAAGCCAAATGGTTTGCTTTTGATGCTATTCCCAACATTCCCATGTCCATCCCTTGTGGAAGTAGTGGTGAGCCACCTCCTTGAACTTCCGCTGTCCAAACAGTAAAGGTGCATATGCTATAATATATGGGAGAGAGTTCCAGGATTTATACATAAATATCATCAAGTAACAGCATAATTATTCCAATTCAGATAGTGTGTGACTTAAACGGCATCATGCAGGTTTCCATGCACCTTATGCCCTTTTCCTTTGAGATTGTCGAGTACCTGAGTTTGGAAGATTTTGCTGAGGGAGCCTTGTTGAGTTGCTGCAGTGTAGACAGCACACATTGCCACTGTGTATCGATGGTGGATGGAGCAAATGCTTACCTTTACAAATGGCGTAGCAATCAAATGGGCTGCTTTGCCCTTGAGTTTCTTAAGGATGAAACTGAGCTCATCCAGGCAACTGGGGACTATTCCTTCTCACTCCTTAATCATTTTTTGTGACAGCAAAGGACATTTGGAGAGTCATGAGGTCACTTACTGCTGCAGAATCCCTAGTCTCTGAATTGCTCGTAAGCTACAATATTTAGATTAGATTAGTTTCCCTACAGTGTGGAAACAGGCCCTTCGGCCCAACAAGTCCACACCGACCCTCGGAAGAACAACCCACCCAGACCCATTCCCTGACTAATGCACCTAACACTATGGGCAATTTAACATGGCCAATTCACCTGACCTGCACATCTATGGACTGTGAGAGGAAACCAGAGCACCCGGAGGAAACCCACGCATACACGGGGAGAATGTGCAAACTCCACACAGACAGTTGCCCGAGGCTGGAATCAACCCTGGGACCCTGGTGCTATGATGCAGCAACGCTAACCACTGAGTCACCATGCCGCCCGTAACATGGGTGCTCTAGTACAGTTTCTGATCAATGTTAAACCACAAGATTTTGAAAGTAGGATGATTCAGGAAATTACAATGCTATTTAATATCAAGGAGAGGTGTTGAAGTTGTCTTTTGTTGAAAATGGTCATTGACTAGCACTTGTTTCATGCTACTTATCAGTCCAAGCCTCAGTGCTGCCTCCATTTATTGCTTGTGGGCATGGATGGCTTCAGGGTCTTAAGAGCTGCAAATGGAGTACTGTGCAATATTCATAGTGAATACACCCAATACTAACCATAAAATGAAGGGAAGATTATCGATGAAGCAAATGAAGAGAAACTATCCTGAGAAATACATGCAATGATTTCCTACAGCTAAGATGATTGGCCTATTTAATATTTACCAGAACTTTATTGTAATCAGATTACTCTAGGGAACGAGTTTCTGATCAATAATGTAAAAACTGGAATATATGGAAGAGAATGACAGCTGTAAGGGCACAGCACAGCAGAGGGCTCAACATCGAAACATGGAGGAGAAATTCAGCAGGTCTGTCAACATCTGTGGAGAGAGAAAAACAGAGTTCAACGTGTTGTTTTCTGCATTAAAATATTCCAGTGCAATAACAATCAAAAATAGGTCTAAGGAAAAGACAGCCATATTAGAGCAAGATCATATTTCTCGAGTTCAATTCAGGCCTATTCAGTGAATAGAGTAAACGTTTGATGTTTTTCAATGTAACTGTGAGAAACATTGCGGTCAATTTGTATACAACTAGCACCTACATTCAGAAATGTAATGATGATCAGCTGATCATTTCAGAATTGTTAATTGAAGGATGAGCATCGGCAAGGGAAGCAGCAAGAGGCATGGCACCATTGCTGTCATCTGTCCTTGGGACATGGGCTATGGGATGGTTTGGAATGCAGATACGTATTAACAATATTTGTCAGTAATGTCTCCATTTGACAACAGCATGTTTGTTAGAAGTGTTTAATCATTCAGACAGACAATATTAAAAATCACACAACACCAGGTAATAGTCCAACAGATTTAATTGGAAGCACTCGCTTTCGGAGCGCTGCTCCTTCATCAGGGGGACGTGGAGGACACAATTGTAAAGCACAGAATTTATAGCAAAAGTTTACTGTGTGATGTAACTGAAATTATACAATGAAAAATATCTTGCTTGTTTGTTAAGTCTTTCATCTGTTAGAGTGAGCATGCTAGTTTCATTTCTTTCATACCAATGATAAGACTCTGTGTTTTCCTATAGTAGCCTATTCGAGAAATGATAGAGTTCAAAGTAATTCCACAGGTGAAAGCAAGCTGAAATAACATAAATTCTGATATTTTAACTTTAACCATCAATTTGAAAACCCCCTTTGATTCCAATATTTATAAATGAAAGACATGCTTAAATCTTTTTGGGCTTTATTTATGTAAAAAGTTATGATTTGGGAGTTGTGGGCTATGTTATGGAACAAATTCTATGATATCAAACATGGTGTGTGAGAAGCCTCATTGGCAGCAGACCCTTTTCTAAGTTGCTGCCGGTTATTTTGGAACTACAGGCAATCATTTGACCATAATTTTCCAATGAAAACCTGTCACTCAGATACCTTTTGGAATATTTGGTACTTGTTGTGATTGCCTCAGTCATTCTTTCAGCATTAATCTATTAGGAGAAGTGATTACTGTTCAGCTCAATGCACAGTTTTATAACATATCACATCTAAAATGTGGCATTTTTTGGGTGTTATTATATATTTGTAAAATATTGAAGCATAACTTCACTAAATAAGACAGATTATAGATTTAGATTTAGATTAGATTACAGTGTGGAAACAGGCCCTTCGGCCCAACAAGTCCACACCGACCCGCCGAAGCGCAACCCACTCATACCCCTACATTGACCCCTTACCTAACACTACGGGCAATTTAGCGTGGCCAATTCACCTGGCCCTGCACATCTTTGGACTGTGGGAGGAAACCGGAGCACCCGGAGGAAACCCACGCAGACACGGGGAGAACGTGCAAACTCCACACAGTCAGTCGCCTGAGGCGGGAATTGAACCCGGGTCTCAGGCGCTGTGAGGCAGCAGTGCTAACCACTGTGCCACCGTGCCGCCCGTGTAGTACTGAGAAATATAATATTTTCATCAGAAGTTTTAATGCAAACATAATTCACACTGCTAGTTCAATTGCATTATTAAATTATTTATGTCATGAAAAAGCGCACGGTAACATAGTGATTATGCTCCTAGGCCAATAATCCAGAGGCCTGGACTAATAATCTGGAGACAAGAGTTCAAATCCAACTGATTTTAGGAAACTTTAATTCAAGTAGCTAAATCTGTAATTATGAAACTAGAATCTGAAATCATAACAATGAAATTACCAGACTATCATTAAAAAAATAGTTCATTAATGGTTCTTTGGAGAAGGAGGCCTGGAGATTAATCTGTTCTGGTTTGCATGTGGTTGCAGATCTACAATAATATTAAAAATCACACAACACCAGGTTATAGTCCAACAGGTTTAATTGGAAGCACACTAGCTTTCGGAGCGACGCTCCTTCATCAGGTGATTGCGTCGCTCCGAAAGCTAGTGTGCTTCCAATTAAACCTGTTGGACTATAACCTGGTGTTGTGTGATTTTTAACTTTGTACACCCCAGTCCAACACTGGCATCTCTGAATCATGACTACAATAATATAGTTGACTTTTAACTGTGCACTGGAATGGCCTATTCAGTTAGATCAAAGGGTGGTTCAAGCAGGCCCAGGAAGAAAATGTCCTTCAGCTTTTGCCTGTTCTAAGCAACTAATGGCTACTTAATTCCCTTAGCCCACCATCTCTCTTCCTTCAGGTAGCCAGAAATATCAACTATAGTCACAGCAAGATATATGGTTTTATAGAGGTTAGGGAAATGTGTTCACACTGGGCTCTGAATGTTAACACTGTTTTTCTCTCCAGTGATGAGTTTCTCCAGCACTTCCTGTTTTTATTGCAAAAAATCTTGCCTTTTGTCATCTCGACTTCCAATTGTAAAATCCATCAATAGTGCAGATTTCAGTATTGGACACTTTACAACCAACGTTCTGTCAGACAGTTACACACAACAGAGAGGCATAGAGTCATAGAGATATACAGCACAAAAACAGACCCTTCGGTTCAACTCGTCCATGCCGACCAGATATCCCAACCCAATCTAGTCCCACCTGCCAGCACCCGGCCCATATCCCTCCAAACCCTTCCTATTCATATGCCCACCCAGATGCCTTTTAAATGCTGCAATTGTATGAGCCCCCACCACTTCCTCTGGCAGTTCATTCCACACATGCACCACCCTCTACGTGAAAAAGTTCCCCCTTAGGTCTCTTTTATATCTTTCCCTCTCACCCAAAACTTATGTTCTCTAATTCTGGACTCCACAACCCCAGAGAAAAAACTTTTCCATGCCCCTCATGATTTTATAAACCTCTATAAGGTCACCCCTCAGCCTCCAATGCTCCAGAGAAAACAGCCCCATCCTATTCAACCTTTCCCTATAGCTCAAATCCTCCAACCCTGGCAACATCCTTGTAAATCTTTTCTGAACCCTTTCAAGTTTCACGACATCCTTCCAATAGGAAGGAGACCAGAATTGTATGCAATATTCCAAAAGTGACCTAACCAATGTCCTGTACAGCTGCAACATGACCTCCCAACTACTGTACTCAATACTCTGACCAATAAAGGAAAGCATACCAAATGCCTTCTTCACTATCCTATCTCCCTGCAACCCAACATGGTTGTTCATGTTGTGTAATCAACCCCACTTCTTTGAACCAGGCCCTATGCAATCCCAAGACAAGCCACATCCAAAAAAGAACTGAAACTCAAAAGTACCACATGGATCTTGCGTACAAATGAGATTATCTTGAACTAACAGAAGTGTAAGTAATGGTGCACAATTTCTAGCTTCACTTTCATGTTAAAAATTAATTCTTTCACTATGTCAGCAATAACTAATCCACCTGCAATAATATACTACCTTTAATCCACACTTAGGCTTGCTATCAGAAAAATATACATTTTGCATCGAATGATAAATACTTTCTCAATTTAAATGAATGTATTTATAGATGTTCAGCGTGGAGCAAATAATGGGAATCACATCCTGAAAATCTGAAATATGAACAGGAGATACTGGAAATGCTCAGAAAGCCATTGAAATGGAAGTATAGGTAATGTTCTTGAGAAATGTGCAAAATTGGTGAACCCAGTAAAACATTAACAATTTTAAATATGCCATTTAAAAAGGGCCAAGTTGCAAAGTTAACGAATGATACTTTTTTTTTTGCTTTATGCTTAAGATTAAGAGCTCGAGGAAGACAAGAGAATGCCCAAGACTTGGTCATCAGTAAGGAGGAGGGATTGGTGATAAGCTATGGAGTTGGTTTTAACTGAAGCTGTCACTGTGTTCATATCTGGTGTTGCACACTCCAAGCTCACCCCGGTGGAATTCATAGAAATGTTGAGGCCAGAAGAAAGTTGGATTTCAGGCTTGGCTTTCCTTATTTCCTCACCTGCTGTGGGGATAGAATTTTAGGGAGGGAGGAGGAGGACCAAGAAGTTGTACCTTACCACACTGAGGGGTGTGCGTCTGTGTGTGTGTGAGTGCATATATGTGTGTTTGCATGCACGCATGTATTTGTGAATGTGTGTACACATAAATGTGTGTGCATATGTTTGTGTATTTGTGTGGACGCATGCGTGTGTGAGTGTGTGCATGCATGTGTGTGTATGAGTGTGAGCGTGTATATGTGAGTGTTGAGTGTGTGTGAACATGTGTGAGAGTTTGAGAGTGTGGGAGTGTGCTAGTGTGAGAGCATGAGTGGGAGACTGTGAGCATGAGTCTGACTGTGTGTGTAAGTGTGAATGTGAGAACATGAGTATGAGTGTGTGTGTGTGTGTGTGTGTGAGAGGGTGTGTGTGAGTGCGTGAGTGTGAGAGTGTAAGAGCGTGTGAATGTGAGTGTGTAAATGTAAATGTGACAGTGTGTGAGTGTGAGAGGGTATGAACATGAGAGTGTGAGGGTGATTGTATGTGTGAGTTTGACTGTCATTTTGAGTCTGAGTGTGAGCGTTTGAGTATGTGTCTTTCATTCACTTTCTCACTTGCACTCACTATTGAGGAGGGACTGAGGTCACAGAGGGAACATAGGAATATAAAACACTAAGAAGGAGACTTTGCGAACCACAACCAGACGGTGGCTCAGTGGTTAGCACTGCTGCCTTACAGCACCAGAGTCCCAGGCTCGATTCCAGCCTTGGGCAACTATCTGTGTGGAATTTGCACATTCTCCCCGTGTCTGCATGGGTTTCTTCTGGGTGCTCCAGTTTCCTCCCACAGTCCAAAGCTGTGCAGGTCAGGTGAATTGACCATGCTAAATTGCCCATAGTGTTAGGTGCATTAGTCAGAGAGAAATGGGTCTGGGCTCCTCTTCGAAAGGTCGGTGTGAACTTGTTGGGCTGAAGGGCCTGTTTCCACACTGTAGAGAATCTAATCTAATCAGACCAACCTCTCGAGAAAGTTAAGCCTGAGACTGTATTGGAGGACAAAGTCACTGAGGATCCTGTGGTAAAACCTCCATCCCTCTCACTTGTTGATCAAAGACCTGCTCAAGCTTGAGATTTCCTGGATGTCCTCTGGGTTTCAGGAACAGGTGAGTAATATCTGTACCACTCGAATTTCACTTTATGCTGTCATCACCTGAGTACTAGAGCTACATACTGGAGATGCAGACTGCAACCTCAATGTATCACAGGGAGGTGGTCACATTGATGGTGGTGGCAGTGTTGTGGGAAGTTTGCATAACTTTGATCTCATTTATTTATTGCCATGTGTATTGTGGTACAAAGTACAGTGAAAAGTGTTGTATCGCATTGCCACTCTCCCGCACCGTCTTAAAAAAACAGAATAATAAACCAAAGCATGGAATATAAAGGCAGATGAATAACGAAATGAAGAAAAGGTGTCCAACTTTACAGTTCTTTTCATTAAGCGCTCTGTCATGAGCCATAGAGAGAGTGAGGGAGGTAGGGGGTAGTGGAAGTGAGTGCGAGTGGTGGGGAGA
>NC_057725.1:16308605-16362646 GCF_004010195.1 Chiloscyllium plagiosum
GAGAGAGAGAGTGGGTGGGAGAGAGTGGAGGGGAGAGAGACAGTGGGGGGAAGAGAGAGAAGTGGGTGGGAGAGAGAGGGGGGGAGAGAGAGAGAGTGGGTGGGGGCGTAGAGAGAGCGAGTGGGGGGGCGGGCAGAGTGCGAGTGATGGTAAGCGAGAGGTGGCCTGGCACGAGTCCTTTTCACCATGTTACCGCTAGAATGAAAGCCGTCACACTTTGGTGCCACTCCGCCTTCACTGATGCCCTTGTCGCTGAGTCCTTGCTGGACCTCACCAATGTCAATGCCACCAATGCCATCGGGTATCAAACTGGCCCGAGCTTGACCCTCCTGATGCCATGAGTCCGCTTCAGGTCCACTTCACCGATGCAGACACCATCAAAGCCGCAGGATCTCTCCCACTACCTCCATGAATCCGCGCTGGATGCAGACACCAGTGGGAAGGTCTCCAGAGAGATCATGAAGCTGGAGGGTGGTGGGGAGGTGGGAACCAGACTCATGTCATTCACACCACTGAAAGGGAGAGTAGGAGGGGGTATGATGATTGATCGTAAGATGAGACGTGGGAAGATGCATTATCAACCAATAGCATTCTGAGCAGGAGGGGGAGGGCCTCCCCAGACAAAGCAATACACACACACACATATGCACACCTACCACCACCAAGGTAGAAGGTTCAAAAAGAGCTTCCTGGTGGAGGGGTAATGATGTGAGCCTGGGGGTGTGTGAGTTTCACTCACCAGCTTGATCTCTAGAGGTCTCCATTCCAAACCAGTCCTTAATTTCTGACTGAACAGCCTGTGAAATGTGATAGCCGCAGGTTCAACTGCGGTATTCAGAGGGTATTCAATGAAGCTTTGGCTGGAAATAATATGAAGGATATAGACAAAATGCAGGAAGTTGGCACTTGATAATGATGCTCGTTTGAAGAGACAGTGCAAGAATGATAGGCCAAATTGCGTCCTTCCATATTACAAGAATTCAGTGATTCTTCTATTCTAGAATAGAACTTTCAGGAATCACATACCATTAAAAGTAAAGGAGGAACCTCACTGACTGGGAATCCCATACACTATGCTGGGACAATGGTTGCTGTTGTTCACCTTGTATCCTTCAGAAAGGCACTCAAATAGATGAATACATTAATTTCGGAATACTACCATTTTTGTACTCTACCATTTGACAATTAACCTGTCAATTGGGATGGTGAAATTGTTTGCTTTGGACACCTATTGCCGGGATTGATACACTACTTGGCCAACGAGCACTGATTCCCTCGAGTAAAGACGCCTATGATCTGCACAACCTTCACTCCCAGTCCAAGACTTGCTTGCTATCATTTTTCAAGGGCAGATAGGGATGGTGAACCAGTCTAGTCTTTGCCAGTGACTCTACATTTTGTGAGTAAATAGAGTGATTGCTATTTTCACTGACATTATGAATGCTTTTGTATGATGCGAACAACGTTTGTAACACAGGAACAAGAACATTTCTATTGAATAGAACATTGTGAAATACTATCTCACAGAAAGAACACAGAACAGTACAGCACTGTACAGATCCTTTTACCCTGGATGTTGTGCCAAACGTTTACCCTACTCTAAGATCGACTAAGTACATACTCTTCATTCTACTATCTTCCAAGTGCCAATCTAAGGGTTGCTTAAATGTCCCTGTTGCATCTGACCCTACTACCACTGCTGGCAGTGCATTCTATGCACCCACCACTCTCCTTCATGATATTTGCTGAGACATCAATCAGTTTTGATCTATCCTATTAAAATCAGTACAAAAGCCATTGATCCTGGTAATACGAGTCTGTACTATCTTTAAACCTGACTGAGATTGTGTTTTATATTGTTGACACTGAATACCTGACGTCAAGCTCATGTATACAAATACAAATGATTTGTGGCCTTTTCTACTCACGATAAGAATAACATGCTGACAACACTGTACAAATTCTACAAAACCTCCTAGTAAAGATGGTGACGATCAAAACACCAAAAAGATAAAATCCTGCAATCAGCTTCTGTAGTGCAGTATCCAGCAGCAGTTGGCAACTATGATGGAGGAGCACCAAGCAGGGGAGCTCAAACAGGGTAAAAACAATGAGGTGAAAACAATGACTGCAGATGCTGGAAACCAGATTCTGGATTAGTGGTGCTGGAAGAGCACAGCAGTTCAGGCAGCATCCAAGGAGCAGCGAAATCGACATTTTGGGCAAAAGCCCTTTGTGCTGAGACCTTCTCCAGCACCTAATGTGTGAGAGGAGGCAGCTGGAGCAGTTGAATGGACCTTCTCTTAGACAACAAATTCGGGGCATTTGGAGAAGGGAGATCTCATGGGAAGAAGGAGCTGACCGACAAAAAATTCCTTGACCTAATATAAATCACAGGCTTCATCCCACATAAATGCCAGACCCTGCCCCATCATTTGGAAGAGTTCCAAGACAACCTGCCTAAGTATTTTGAATGAGGTGTTATCAGAGAATCGTCCCCCTTATCCTCATGAGGAAAAAAGACAGAAGACTGAGGAAATAAATTCAAACAAAGAACAGGGGTTGCTGGAAATTGGAAACAAAAATAGAAAGTGCTGGATAACCACAGTAGGTCTGCCAGCATCTGTGTGGAGAAAGCAGTGTTCACATTAAGAGTCTTGTCACCAGAGCATAACACTCAACTCAAGGACCTGAGAAGATGCTTACTCTTTGCCGAGGATTGAGGAATATTGCAAGTTCTCAAAAGTACAAATATTTTGGCAATTTTTATATTTACATATTTATAACTAGCTATCAGTTCACTGAACAAGATATTAAAAAGTGCAATTCTGAATGAGAACTGGAGATCTTTACAAATATGTAAGAATGCCAATTGGACCTGCAATGCTCCTGCCACCTTCATCCACTTAATGGAAAAAAGCTCTTAGAAACCTTAATTTTCCATCCCTGCTGGTATATCCAGGCAACATACTCAACTTTGACTCAACATTTGAGGAGACCTTTGCAAGACAAGACACCATCTGAGCCTGCTTGTTGCAGTTTAACCTGCAAGTCAATCTAGAGAAGTGTCAATCTTTCTGGACAGAATTACCCTGGGTACTTAGTAACCAAGGAAGACAATAGTCATGATGACAAGAACATCTGAGTGTTAGCATAATGGTTCTGACTAAAGGCGGGGAAGGAACTGCATTGGTACATTGATCTAAACGATTACAAAAGGAGATCTGTGTAAGGCTGTGCACAGTTACCTGCCTCATTTCATACTTTGCTAAGGAAATCCTGAAAATTTAGGGTGTAGGTTTGCTCGCTGAGCTTTAGGTTTGATATCCAGATGTTTCATTACCTGGCTAGGTAACATCATCAGTGGCGACCTCCAAGTGAAGCGAAGCTGTTGTCTCCTGCTTTCTATTTATATGTTTGTCCTGGATGGGGTTCCTGGGCTTTGTGGTGATGTCATTTCCTGTTCGTTTTTTAAGGGGTTGATAGATGTTATCTAGATCTATGCGTTTGTTTATGGCGTTGTGGTTGGAGTGCCAGGCCTCTAGGAATTCTCTGGCATGTCTTTGCTTAGCCTGTCCCAGGATAGATGTGTTGTCCCAGTCAAAATGGTGATTTTTTTCATCCGTGTGTAGGGCTACGAGGGAGAAAGTGTCGTGTCTTTTTGTGGCTAGCTAGTATTCATGTATCATGGTGGCTAACTTTCTTCCTGTTTGTCCTATGTAGTGTTTGTGGCAGTCCTTGCATGGAATTTTGTAGATGACGTTGGTTTTGTCCATGGGTTGTACTGGGTCTTTTAAGTTTGTTAGTTTTTGTTTGAGAGTGTTGGTGGGTTTGTGAGCTACTAGGATTCCGAGGGGTCTTAGTAGTCTGGCTGTCATTTCTGAAACTTCTTAGATGTATGGTAAGATGGTTAGGGTTTCTGGCTGTGTTTGGTCTGCTTGTCGTGGTTTGTCCTTGAGGAATCAGCGCACTGTATGTTTTGAGGATCCGTTCTTCTTGAATACGTTGTATAAGTGGTTCTCCTCTGTTTTTGTAGTTCTCCGTTGTCCTTTCTTTCGACTGTGACGTCCAGGAATGCGAGTTTGTTGTCGGTTTCTTCCTCCTTGGTGAACTTTATGCCTGTGAGGGTGTTGTTATGATGTTATGACCCAGATTTTTGGTTTGATGGTTGGTGGGGCTGTTTGTTCTAATCTTTGCATTACCGCTTCTGCTATGAATCCTGATAGCGGAGATCCCATGGGTATGCCGTTGGTTTGTTTGTAGACTATGTTGTTGAAAGTGAAGTGGGTGGTGAGGCACAGGTCCACTAGCTTCATGATGATTTCGTTGGTAATGTGATTGATGGTGGTTGGTGTGTGTGTGATGGTCTCTTCTAAAAGTGTGGTAAGTGTTTCCTTTGCCATGAACAGGAAATGACATCACCACAAACCCCAGGAACCCCATCCAGGAGAAACATATAAATAGAAAGCAGGAGACAACAGCTTCGCTTCACTTGGAGGTCGCCACTGATGATGTTACCTAACCAGGTAATGAAATGTCTGGATATCAAAACTACAGCTCAGCGAGCAAACCTACACTCTAAACCTCAACCTGAGCTACAAACTTTCACAAACCTTGCAAAAATCCAGAAAATATTGAAGAATAATTTGGAAAGGGATGTGTTTAATGAGCATCACAGGGAATTAGGCCCCAACAGATAAGCTCTGTTGCAACCTCGAGAAGTAACTTGTCTTATCATCTGTCCTTGGCTACCCAGATTTCTAACTCCTTTTCATTCTGGAAACCGACACTAATTTACTTGGACTAGGAGGGGTACTGTCACAGGTTCAAGGGCAGAAGAGTGGTTATCACTTCTGTTGGTCAGAGTGTCAAACTAAATAAGTGGATTGGGAAAACAGTTTGCCAGACAGGTCAGCTGAGGAATAATGGCAGACATTTAAGAAAATATTCTTGCCTCAAAGCGAGGACATATCCCAGTGAAGAAGAGGATTCTGGGAAGGGGTAAACTGGCCATGGTCAATGAAGTCAATAAAGAATATCATCAAACTGGAAGGTAAAATAAAATTACAATATGTCAAAGTTTAAAGAAAAACCAAAGGATTGGGAAAGTTTTATAAAACAACAAAAAGTCACAAAGTAATAATAAAAATGGAGACCAAAAGACTTTAGGATCATAAGATGTAGGTTTAGTAGGCTGTTCAGTCCATCTAGTTTGCTCCCCCATTCAGTGGGATCACAAATGATCTGATAGTTCTCAACTCCAACTACTACCTTTGTCCATAACCATTGATTTCCTTACTGATTAAAAATCTATCTACGTCAGCCTCAAAAATACAGAATGATCCAACCTCCATAGCATGTGCAAAACAATTCCACAGATTCACTCTCTCTGAGAGAAAAAAAGTCCTTTTCATCTCTGCCTGAGATGAGTGACCCCTTACTCTGAAATGATGTAGTCTGGTTCTAGACCCTATAGTTTTGCCATAAACCCATTATCATGAATTATTGGACTGTGGAAATGATTCAATGTTACTCTACATGACTGTGTGTGCATCCTGCCACCTGAAAGTAAACAGAAGTGGACTGTGTACCTTCCAGAACTGGGCATTCCCATTCTGACACACCACACTCAACCATGAACTCTCTTATGCCCAAAACATCGATTCTCCTGTTCCCTGGATGCTGCCTGACCTGCTGCGCTTTTCCAGCAACACATTTTCAGCCCATATTATCACTACTTTGAATAAGAACCAGTCATTCCCATGGACCAGTTCCATGGGCTCACTACACTTTCTGATGGAGATGACCAGGTCAATGAGTTGATAGCTGAGTATCATATGACCCTCAGCCTAGTGTATGACGTAGTTTCCAATAAGGCAATGGCTTAGTGGTGTTATCACTGAATGTTAATCCAAAGGGACAGATAATGTTATGGGGACCCAGGTTTGAATCGTGCCATGACAGATGGTGCAATTTCGATTCAATAAAGAAATCTGGAATTAATCCTGTAATGATGATCATTAATTGATTGTTGGAGAAAAACCCAACTGGCTCACTAGTCTTCCTTAGAGAAGGAAACTGCCATCCTTACCTGGACTGGTCTACATCTGACTCCAGGCCCACAGCACTGTGGTTGACTCTGCACTGCCCTCTGAGATGGGCAGCAGATGCTGGCCTTGCCAGTGATGCCCTCATCCTGTGAATGAATTTAAAAAAGACAGAGATAGAAGCATTGAGAAATAAAACAATATACGATAGGACTGACGTTGTGAGTAATGACTCAGACCAGATAAGAGGCTGAGACATTTTTCTCAAGAATATTCTGGATATCATCCCAATCATTGTTCAGAAAGGTGATGCTAGAACAAAATTCTGTCACTAACATGGACTCAAACATTCTAGCAATCATGGTGCCATTGAGCTTGCCCGTCACACAATTGATTAGCAAACATTTATTGCTGTGGCTATGCGTAGATGCAGAGATGACAATGTTTCAAGCAGGAAAATATGTAAAGGAACCTTTAGTAGGTGGCAATGGTGTGGGGAGACATCAAGCAAGGGAGCTTGAACACCCCCAACCAGCAGGTAGCAACAGTGAGGGTGGGCAACTGAAGCAGTTGAATCAATTCCAGAGGAATAAAAGGTGTCTTTGGGTGAAGGATGATTCAGGGGATGAAGGAGCAGATAGACAAAAGATTTCCAAATACAATGTAACCACTTCCCAGGTTAACCTAAATTTTCTGTCTTGATGCCAGTTGAAGAAAGAATCCTTGCTTCATGATCTTTGAGCTTTTGTGTGGTCAAATTTCACGTTACATGTCTGTTGTGCTTTGGAATTTTTACCGATCTTTTTTCCATTGGAATAGTTTGGAAAAGAAAGTTCTAAATGAACACTGGGCTTTCAGAGCAAAATGTATTATTACGTACAGTTAATGAAAAGAAAAAATATATATTTAGTCAAAAGCTGATTGGAATACTAACGGGCTGAGTATTGAAAATGTTTCTTTAACAAAATCTTGTGGAAAAATGTTCTTTTGTTGTCATATATTTATCAATTCTTATCAAATGTCGAGAGGTTTCTTGTACTGGGCACTCAGACAAGATTTCCTGTAAACATTGGTTTGTTTAAAGAGAGAAAAAAAATCACAATCTGCATTTTTAAGCACAAATTTTTATTGGTTTAGAATGAAGGAAGTTAGGGTGTAAGATGATCCACTAACATAAGGAAAATGTTAGCTTCTTTTGGTGGCACATATTTATCAATTCTTCTTAAATCCTCACTCTTTTGCAATATTATGCAATGATAAATGGCTTTTGACTATGAGTCAAACTACTTAATTTATCCTTCCATCTAAATCAGCAAGACTAACGAATTCCTGATGAAGAGCTTACGCTCAAAACGACGATTTTCCTGCTCCTCGGATGCTGCATGTCCTGCTGTGCTTTTCCAGCACCACACTCTTCAATTCTGATCTCCAGCATCTGCAGTGCTCCCTTTCTCCCTGATGAATTAAGTCCAATGTCTTACAGGCTGTTGTTGCATACATATTACATTTTTAATGCAAAAGAGTGGAATGCACACTTAAATGGTTCCACGTTTAATTTCTCTGCCAGGAATCTTCCAAAGCAACTTGTTCAGAATTACGACTATATGCCTCTGAAACAGTTCAGGTTTGAAACCAAGCATCCTGATTACCATTGCATCAGAACAGGCCTACTCAATTCCTCTGCAACTGCTCATTAACTAACCAATCTCAAATGTTATGCAGCAATTGGCCAGGTTAGAGAGAGGGAAAGTGGTCAATTAAGATTCCTGCTTCTGATCACAATGTAGTGCAGTGTTGGGTATTGCTGATAATGGATATTGACAGAATTCTGCACGTATGTGAATCCCTCAGTCCCTACATTCCCATATCCTTCAGCCAATTAACCTATTGATTTCTACTGATATGTGAATTAATTCCAATTGAGTCAGGTACCGAGGGTACATAGAACAATTGAACTGCACCCAGCAGCCTCAGAGAGAGAGAGGAATAAATTGACTGAAGTGAAACAGAATCCAACTATTGAAAGTGAGTAAGAAGTTTGATTACTTATGTCTGCTTTAGTTGACTTGTTCTTTTTGCTATTCTAAGGACTCTTATAGCACTGTAGTAATGTGCTTAATCCTGGATTGGGAGGCCTGGGTTCAAGTCCCACATGCTCCAGAGGTGTGTGATAACATCTCTGAACAGGTTGATTAGGTAAAATAGAATTAATTTTTAAAAAAAGATATTCATTGGACTCTTACCGTGTAGTGGTAATGCCCCTGCTCCTGAGCCAGGAGATGCTGGAGCTGTGTAATACTAACTGTAAATGGGCTTATTTGAAAATACCTACTTTGAGATATTTTAAAGTAAATGGTTTACTATTGTTATTTTATACTTCTGGAGCAGATGGGACTTGAACCTGGGGCAATACAGCTCTGAGATAAGAACACTGCCACTGTACTATGAGAACCCTTTGACTTGTTCCTTTATAATGGCACTTGTCACACTTCAGTTGTATTTTGAACAGAATTTTGATCATTCCCCATTCAAAATTAAGCTCTGATGTGGAAAAGCTCCTGTGATCTGAAATTATCAATCAAGATAAAAGCAGATTAAGGTATTCTGAATCATATCATGCAGAATTAAAGAGGAAGTAGAAGTTATTAAAGCTTCCATAAACAATTTTAAAAAAAACTCATAAGGAAAATACCAGTACATGTGAACAGAAAAACTGCTGGAAAAGCTCAGTAGATCTGGCAGCATCTGTGGGGAGAAATCAGAGTTAAAGTAACCCTACCTTCAGTTACTTTACTTTTCCAGCAACTTCTATTTTTGTTTCTGATTTCTTGCGTCTTCAATTCTTTTGTTTTTTTTACACCAGAATACTCAAGATAGAATTTCTTGGATAACAGCTTAAACAAAAGGAGATAAACATTTAAAAAGAGAACCATTGGACCAAAAAAAAAGCAAAAAAAATTAAACGAGATTAGAAGAGGAAAATGAGTTGTTCAGAAAAAAAAATACAATCAAGGCAAGTAATAATTAAAAGGTGAAATCGAAAAAATGACTACAAAAATACTAATAAAGAATAATGATTTGAAATGCATTTTTTTTATTTGGTCATGTGATGAAGGTGTTGCTGGCTAGGCCAGTAAATAATAGAAATCAAAAGAATGACAAAAATGCTCAACAAATAGTTTTTGTCTGTCTTCACAGTGGAAGATGTTTAAAACATAATCCCCTCTCTCATAACCCTCCATTTATAGCCACTGTCTCCTTTTCGCAGTCTCACACTCTACTCTCTTTTACAGACCCTCTCTAATCATTGCAGACCTTGTCCTTACTTTATTAGCCCTCTCTACCTTTTGGACCCTCACTCCTGAATCACAGCCAAGTTATTCCTTTATTTCTACCACCTCCCACCCACAATTCTTGACACAGGAAACATGTAGCTTCATCTTTGTCTTAAATGGGTGACCTCCTATTCTGAAATTATGTCTTGTGATTCTGGACTCTACCCAAGGGGACTCATCTTCAGAGCATCTGCCCTCTCAACTTCAGATATTTCAATAAGGTCACACCTCACTTTTCTAAACTCCAAAGAGTACAGGCCCAATCTATTAAACTACTTGCCATAAGAAAATCCTTCCATGCCTGGGATCAATCTTGTGAACCTTCTTTGGAGTGCCTCCAGTGCATATATATTCCCTCAGATAAGGGGACCAAAACTGTCGACAGTACGCTGGGTGTGGTCTAACAGGTGCCTTGCATAGTTTTAACAAGAATTCCCTGCTCTTATAATCTACTAAACATCAACATTACATTTGCCTTCATGATCACCTGTTGAACCTGATTGTTTTTTGTGATTACAGCTTCTCCATTTAAATAATATTCAGCTCCTCTATTCTTCTTGCCAAAGTGCATAAACGCATACTTTCCCACATTATATTCTGTCTGCCAAGTTGTTTTGCCCACGAACAGCCTGTCTGTATCCCTCTGCAGACTTTTGATGTCATCCTCACCAACTGCCCACCCCAGTTTTGGCTACAGTACAAATTTGACTCGAGTACATTTACTTCCCTCATCCAGGTTGTCAATAATTGTGATCCTAGCACTGATTTCTGGAGTGCTCCATTAGTTTTAGGTTGGCATGTTCAAATGCCCCCCTTTTCCCCAACAACACTGCCTTCTATTTGTTAACCAATCCTCTAGACATGCTTATGTATTTACCACACCGTGAGCTCTCATCTTAATAAGTAGATTTAAATGTAATACCTTATCAATAACTTTTAGAAAGTTTCATTCACAAAGGGTCGTGTGTCACTTTGATCTCCCTCTTTTACCAAGTTAAAAACAAAGTTGATTCTGTCCACTTTATTCCAGCTTTCCCTCATTATTTTTGTATTTATCCTTATTTAAGTTTCGCACCGTTGTTTCCAACCCAGATTTCTCACTCTCAATTGAACATGACATTCCACTATCTTATGATCATTGTTTCCGAGGGGATATTTTGCTCTAAGATCATATATTAAGTCTGCCTCGTTATACAATTCTAGGCCTTAAAAAACCTGAGTCCTGGTAAGATCCACAACATTTTGTTCTAGGAGGCTGACCTGAACATAAACAATGAAGTATTTCTCGGGGCAGCGATTGTTAATTTGAAGATGCATGAATGCATTCATAGTATATGTACTTTTTTTTTGCTGGCTTCGCATTATTTCCTGATCTATTCTCTGTCACAGTGTTAAGAGACCTAGAGACTATTCCCAGCCAGTGTTGTCTTCCTCTTGTTATTTTTCATTTCTACCTTTGTGGATTCTGTGTCTTGCGATCCCAAATCATTTATGGGTATCACACTTATGTCCAAGAATGGGCTGTTACAAGATGTAAGGTAATGGGCATGTCCTATTGGGCCAATGAATATTGTATAGCAGCAATGATCTCTATTCATATAACTTGGAACTAGGATCAAGCCTGCAAGGTTCTATGAATGCTTCTTCCTACCCACTTATGTATATAGTTAATAAAATATTGCTGTTGTTTACCAGCATGAGAGAACACTCTCTTTTTAGAATCTCCATCTTATCTCACTGCACGATGGGTGAGGGTGACTGTCTGGGTGTATGATCTATCTAGCTTTTAGACTAGCCTCACTTTGCCATATTTCTTTCATGATATTGTGATGTACTTTCAAAAAACATTTGATAGAGTACACCCCATATTTGCCAGCAAATTTCAATCACATGGAATGAAAAAGATGTTGGAAGCAGCATGGCTACAAAACAGGATAACGAACAGAAGACAGTGAGCTATAGTGACTGGTTGGTTGTTGTTCAAATTTAGGGGAAATATGCAGCAGTCTTGCCAGGGTACAACACTAGGACTAATGCTGTTTTTAATATACATTAATTGGGTTTGCATTTGCAGATATAATGTTGGAGATGGAATGAACAATGAAGAGGAAAGTCCGAGAAGCAAGACTCAGTCAAGTGGCAGGTGGAATGGCAAAAAAAGAATTTGAATATGGAATAGTATAAGGTAATAATTTTTGATGATACAGAAGAGATTGACTAAAAGAGCTGCCTGAATGTGAAAAGGTTTGTTGCACGGATAGAATCAAGGTACTGGGTAGTTCTGGATGCAGAGAAGGCTATGAGATTTGATCACAATACACAATTATTGGAACAACATGAGTGTTTGTTTCAAAATGTTTGGATAATCGAATGCCGGATAACACAGTTTAGCCAAGCATTGGGACCTTGCAATCTTGTCTGAATAATCCGAAATTTGGACAATCGAATACCGGATAATCGAGGTTCCTCTTTATTTACAACCAGGAGAGGCTGAGGAAACATACTAAGGAAAGTCCACTTCCATTTTTTTGAAGAGGGACTCACCGGAATTAAGAAAATTGGCAGAAGAGAACCAGGGACAACTTGGGGAAAGCTTATAGTAAGGATGAATGGTTAGGATTTGAAAGGTGGCCTGTCAGAAGATGGTGGTAAGACATTTCAAGAGAAGCTTTGAAAAGGAATTTGGATAAAGACATAAGGGGAAATAATTGCAGGGATGTGGGGAAGAACAAGTAAGTGGGATTCATTGGATTTCATTTTGAAAGGGCTGGCACAGACTTGATAGAGTCACAGTCATAGAGTTGTACAGCACAAAAACAGAACCATCGGTCCAACTCGTCCATGCCAACCAGATATCTAAATCTAATCTAGTCCCATTTGGCAGCATTTGGTACGTGACAGGCTGAATATATTGTACAGCACAGAAGGAGGCCAGTGTGGGGACATGTTTAGGACAAATCGGGTGGGCCCCATCATGGAATTATATCTGCCCTGTCCCTCCCTTGTTTCTACTGGGAAATAATTTACACACAAAGTCCATATAGACAAAAACTTGCACATAATTTAAGGTTGAGGAAAGATGTAATTCAACAGTCACGGTGTTAAAAGTACATTTTTTTTCTTACTCCTGTTACATCATGTATTAGTTTCTGTGAACAGTAATAGTGAAAATATAATTAAATCTCAGAGGTATGCTTTTTCGTCTCGAACATATTTCTGTACTGCATAACAAGCGACAGGTTTGTTCCCAGTCGTAACATCTTAACTGTCTCAGCTGCTATTATCTGTTAAAAAACTGTTAGAAGGATATGGTCTTTGTGCCAGGCCCCGACAGTTCTTGTTTTAGAAGCTCCGTATGCCAACAGAATAACAATTATTGAAATATTGATTGGAGCGAGTATCATTTAAAATATGTGGCTTTCTCTCTCGAAATGCCACAGATCATTTACATTAAGCTGAATGTGACAACTCCATTAAGACAAGAGGGTAAAAAAAAAGCTTGAGAGAAAATAGTTTCTGTGAAATTTAGTTTTTAAGGTCCACTGTCACATATTTTGATTAAAAACACGATATATTTTCAGGTTAAGTATCTGGCGACAATTACCTTGTCTATGCGTCAGTAAATCTGATGTATTTTACTTCATAATGCATTTAAATAAACATGTAACGTGTTTTCCAGGAATACACTTGGATCAGGATTTCATGAAGCTGCAGTTAAAAGCAGCTAACTTGCAAATTAAACTGCAGCCTGCTCAAATCCTCTTGCAGTAATTTAAACAAACCAAAAATAGCAAAACTAAAGTTGAACGTTTTAGTACAATAATGGTTACACTTCTACAGATTGATATTCCATCTCAGCAATTCTGTACCATGTGATACAGGGTTTTTAATCTTTTCTGTCTGCAAGGTTAAATCTATATACAAAGGCATTGATTATCATCGTCACTGTACCTGAATAGATGCAATATTTTCAGCTGATAGTCTGTTTGCCCGTGAACAATATATGATTGGCCTCAGTTGATTTTTATACTAATAAATGTTTGTATAGCGATAGGGTATGGCCCAAGGAAGAAATTATTAGTACCAAAACAGAAAATGCTGGAAAAGCTCAGCAGGTCTAACAGCACTTGTGGAGAGAAATCAGAGGTAACGTTTCAGGACAAGTGACCCTTCCTCAGAACATATTGTCCAGTTTTAAGGAAGAGTCACTAGACTTGAAATGTTAACTCTGATTTCTCTCCACAAGTGCTGCCAGACCTGCTGAGCTTTTCCAGCAATTTCTGTTTTTGTTTCCGATTTATAGCAACTGTAGTTCTTCTGTTTTTTTTATTCAGAAATTATTTAGTGTTTGGTAACAATGTAAGCCCTTGTCCAGATCCTGGAATGTTTTAAAAGGATCATTTAAAATCAGGGAAATAAGACAAAATTACTTAATTTTTAAAAAGGAATATTTTGTATTGTATTTTAGTCAAAGTTGATATTCTTTGCAGATAGTCTTGCTGATTTATTGTCTTATCTACAGGACCATTCCACCTCTCCGAGTTTCTGTCATGGTTTTGAAAGTTTGCTGCTTACTCAACATTTTCTGTCACTGCCATTGACTGTTTCAGAAGGCAGTGTGTTATTAGATTAGATTAGATTACTTACAGTGTGGAAACAGGCCCTTCGGCCCAACAAGTCCACACCAAGCCGCTGAAGCGTAACCCACCCAGACCCATTCCCCTACATTTACCCCTTCACCTAACACTACGGGCAATTTAGCATGGCCAGTTCACCTAACCTGCACATTTTTGGACTGTGGGAGGAAACCGGAGCACCCGGAGGAAACCCACGCAGACACGGGGAGAATGTGCAAACTCCACACAGTCAGTCGCCTGAGGCGGGAATTGAACCCGGGTCTCTGGCGCTGTGAGGCAGCAGTGCTAACTACTGTGCCGCCCACAATACTTGATGAGTTTAGAAAGATTGGTGGTGGGGGGTGGGGGAGGGTTGGGTGGGATCTAACTGAAACATACATAACACTGAATGACCTGGACAGAGTAGATATTTTCATTGGTAAGAGAGACTAGGACCCAAGGGCACAGACTTAGAGTGAAGGGAAGACCTTTTAGAATGGAGATAAGGAGAAACGTTTCAGCCAGACAGTGGTGAATCTATGAAATTCATTGCCACAGATGGCTGTGGAGGCCAGGCCATTGAGTATATTTAAGACTGAGATAGATAGGTTCTTAATGATCAAGGGTTATGGGGAGAAAGCAGGAGAATGAAGTTAAGAAACTCATCAGCCATGATTGAATGGTGTAACAAATGTGATGGGCTGAATGGTCTCATTTCTGCTTCCAAATTATATGGTCTCATGGCCTAAGGCAAAAGATCCTGTGCCCTGTGGAATCTCTGATTTCACCCAGTACTGATCTGTTCTCTTATGCCAGCATAAGTTGCTCTCACAGTATCTTTCTTCTGTTAGGGTTCTGCTGAGACTCTTGAGTATCCAGAAGTAGTGATGAAACAAAAACAGAAATTGTTTGAAAATCTTAGCATGTCAGGCAGCATCTGTGGAGAGACATCACATTTCCGGGCCGGTGAACTGAAGGTAGCTAGGAAAAAGTTGTTTTTTTAATGCAGAAGATAGGGTCAGGGAGGTGTTAAGGAGTAAACGATAAGTGGAGGTAGAGCCCAAAGAGAGAGAAGAATAGTTGGACAGATCGAGGAGTGGATAACAATCAGCCTGGGAGAATAAATAGCTACTAATGCAGACAATTAGTGGCTAACAATGGTTTGTATATAATAACAAAGCATGTGATAACAAGGACTAGCTTGTGGGGCTTAGGGCAATAATATGGAAGAAGGTATCTCATGCCCCAAAATTGTTGTACTGTTTTGTCGTGGTTTTGTACTATTTTGTACTGGTTGTCTTTTGATTGGTTGGTCAATAACACTTTGTTCCTAGAACACTCTCTTTCAATAGTCTGTGTGTCTGAGCCAGTTGCTCTCTGGGAGTTTGTTGACCTCCTCCAACTCTTAAAGAAGTTGAAGATAAGGTCCACCTGCACATTCAAAAGTGAAATACATAACTGGTCTAAAAACATTAACTCTGATTTCTCTTGACAGACGCAGCCAGAGATTTGCTGAGCTTTTCCAGCAATTTCTGTTTTTGTTTCAGATTTTCAGTATCTGCAGTTCTTTATAGGTATCTCTTACTTTGTTTGCACCTCACTTTTTAAACCTATCCCTTCTTATCCTTTTTTTCTTCGTTATGAATGGGATCAGATTCACTCTATCTACTCCATCCAGCCTGCTCATAATGTTGCAAACCTCTATCAAATTTCCACTCAGCCTTCTTCTCTCCAGGGCAAACAGTCCCAACATCTTCAATCTATCCTCATAAGGAAGGACTTCTCTAAAGATTGTGTTACCAATCAGCTACTAAACCTCACTCACTCAGGATTCTATGCCAAGTGTGGCCCCCCCTCCCCCCACCACCCCTCTATCTCCAACCCCACCACGATGGTCATGAACTCAAAACAAAGTTTATAAAGCACCTTTCCATGAGGAAAAAAGGGAAGCAAAAACTGTATCTTGATTTGACAAGCCCAACGATTGCTCCCATCCCTCACCATTGCTCTAACCTAACCTGCGTCCTGGAACTTAGCCAAAGAGTCTGATAATGACCAACAATTCATTTTCCCCGAAGCAGTATATTGCAGATACTGAAAATCTGATGCATAAAAGGAAGATGCTGGAGCTGCTTATTACATTAGGCATATCTGTGGAAAGAAACCACGTTACTATAATTTGAAAACATTACAAAACATCAAATATGGCATTAATCTTTGTTGGAAGATGAAATAATAGGCAAATGAAAAATCCATCAGTAATAATAGTAAACTGATGCAGCTTCAGGAAATGATATTCTGAGGAACAAAGGCTCACTTTCAGTGTAGCTGGGGGGGAGCTGGATATTGGTATAGAAGATGATGCATATCATTTTCTGAAGAAATATCAAGGGGAACTGATGATGTTGGCATATGTAATACAATCTACACGAATTTTAATAACCATTTGACCGTGTACCACATGACAGATGGGTCAGGAAAGTAAAAGTTGAATCCAAACTACGCTCACTGGCGGGAAGAAAAACCCAATGGTTGACAAGTGGCTTTCTGAAGGATGTTTCTCGTTGGGATTTGAAAAGTTCAGTGCCTGGTCCCATTCTTTTTATTGTTTTATATAAACATGTATGAACTGTAAATAGCATGATTAATAAGATTGCACATGACAAAATTTGGTGATTGAGGAAAAAAGGATGATATAACGGACAAGTCAGAAGGTGGAAAATTGGATTTGATCCAGAGCAAAATAGGATAATGAATTTGATGTGGGCAAATGAGGCAAAGGAATATGTGATAAGTGACCAGAACTGTGGCAGAGCAGAGGGAACTTTGAATGCATGTCTACAGAACCCTAAAGGTAACAGGACAGGCAGTTAAGCTGATTAAGAATGCCTTTGGAACACTTTCCTTTATTAACCGAAAAATAGAATATAAAAGCAGGGATTAAATATCAGTGCTATATACAATTCTGCCTAGCACAATGCACAAAGGGTGAAATTGAACACCAACTACAACAGATCAAGAAGGCAAATTGTCCATCATAATGAGAACAATTATGGACAATGCTCCTGCGAGTATTGTTTTCTTCTGCACTGACCTCGGAGAACTGAATGTGGCAGTGACTTCCAAATCCAGAAAGCAATGGCATCATTTTGATCAGACTCTTGGAGCTGCTCATTCTGCAGTTGTATTTTCATTTCCCTGGGACCTAAGTTCTGAAATTCTCCATTTTGTCGTTCAACGTTGGTGTCCATCTTCCTTTTCAGATATTCTGTACAATCTAATTTTTTGGTCAGTTTTTGGTGACTGCGATTAATATTTCTTCATGTGGCTTGGTGTTATTGAATAGACGGAGTTTTATTTCTTCTGGTAAATGCAAGAATATTTTCTTTCAACTGAATATGTTGTTTGATAAGTGACATGTGATCCATTTGTACACAAGATCACTTGGAACTCCTTCCTTCAATTTGCAGCAAGCCATCTATTACTGTGTGTGCAGAGGTTCTAGAATCACTATAGTGTGGAAGCAGACCATTCAGCCCATCAAGTCCACACACAGGCCCACCCCTCAGCCTATCCCTGTGACCCTGCATTTCCTCATGGCTAATCCCCTTAGCCTATACATCCCTGGAAACTATGGGCAACTTAACATGGCTAATTTGCCTAAACTGCACATCTTTTGGACTGTGGGAGGAAACCAGAGCACCCAGAGGAAATCCACACAGACCCTGGGAGAACATGCAAACTCCACACAGACAGCTATCCAAGGCTGCAATCGAACCCAGGTCCCTGGTGCTGTGAGACAGCAGTGCTAACCACTGATCTATCATGTTCCCCATGAGACACTGTATATGCAGAACTAGATTGTATGTTAAGCCTCTGCTTTCACCAAAGAGCTACTGACTGTAGAGAAAGCTATATTCACACGACTGGAAAGGATTGCAAGCCAGTTATGTTTGAGAAGTTTATGGACAAATAACATATTCATGAGAATCTTGTTTTTATTATTTTAAACAGGTTCAAGGCTCTCTTAACATCATGGACAAAGAAAAGACAAATTCCTCTCCAAAGTATTCATCACCCGGACTTAGAGTGATATCGCCATTTCTTCACCATCCCTCCCTAATAGCACCATGAGTGTACATATGCCAAATATACAGCAGCAGTTCAAAAAGGCAGTTCACGGCCAACTTCACAAGAACAGTTAGGGAAAAGCCAAGCCCACATTCCCTCAAAAAACAAAGAAAAAAAGGCATGTATTGTGCATTTTCTCAATCACTTCCTCAATAATGGGGGTGCCTAGTACACCAGTGCAAAAAATAAAGCTAAAGAACATGCAGGAAGTGAACGGACTCATAGCAAATTTGTGGATGACACAAACGTAAGTGGGAGTGAATATGCTGATGATGATACACAGTCTTCAAAGGGAAGTAAACAGATTAAGCAACATAATTTGGGGAAAACTGCAATGTTACACACTTTGGCAAGAGGAATAGTGGAGCAGAAGGCTACTTAATAAGATAAAGGCTCAAGGTATTAAACATAGCGCATTAGCATGGATAGGAGATTGGCTAATGGAGAAAAGAAAGGCAGTTGAGATAAAGGGGGCATTTTCAGGATGTCAACTTGTAAATCCTGAAGTGTCAAAAGTGTGGTGCTGGAAAGGCACAGCAGGTCAGGCAGCATCCAATGAGCAGGAGAACTGATGTTTCAGGCATAAGTCCTTCATCAGGAATGTTGGTGGGGGGGAGGTGGAGGGGGACAAGAGATAAATAGAAGGGTGGCGGTTTGGGGGGAAGGTAGCTCGGAAGGCAATAAGTAGATGCAGGTGGAGGATGATAGTGATAGCTCAGAGGAGAGGGTGGAGCAGATAGGTGGGAAGGAAGATAGACAGGTAGGACAGTTCAAGAGGGCAGTGTTGAGTGGAGGGTTCGATCTGGATGAGGTGGGGGGAGGCGAGATAAGGAAACTGGTGGGATCGATGTTGATTCCGTGTGGTTGGAGGGTCGCAAGGTGGAAGAGGAGGTGTTCTTCCTCCAATCATCAGGTGGATCCTATAGTGCCCCGAAGGTCAGTGCTGGATCCACAATTATTTATAATACTCTTCATAATTTAGATGAGGAAAGTGATGTAGTATCACTATGTTTGAAGATAATACAAAAGTGTATGTGGAGGGGTGGGGAGGTGGAAGCAAGTGTTTGGGATTTCAAAGTCTGAAAAAAGGATAAAACCAGCTTAAACATGTATGCGGAAATTTAGTAGACAAAAAATGAAGTTTATGTATTTTGGCTAGAGGTATAGAAGAGCTGAATATTATTTAAATGGAGAAAGGCTGTAAATCATTACAACACTGAAGGATTTGGGAGACCTGGGTGTATAATGTTTTTAGAACCCTCACAGATTTCTCATTATTTTTCTTATTACTCTTTTTTTATCAATTTTGTTTTGGAGCTGAAGATGCCTTATGGGCTTACTGAAAATTTGCTGGAAAAAGAAAGACCAAATAAGCTCTTATTTGTTTGTGAGACCAGGCCTGGAGGCTACCTGCAGGCTGTATCCTCAACAAAAGTGTTCCTCCAGATAGAGTGGCTTTGGGAAGAGCATTGTGCTTGAACAGAGACCAGAAGGTGGCTATTAATGAAGTCAGTATCTGGGAATTGGTTCTGGCAAGTCTGGAAGAGATTCTATGTTCAAGCAGATCGTGGATGTTATTTGATAATCGAGGCCTCAGGAAGAGATGATCAGTCTAACAGAGCAGAATTAAAGCTGGGGCCGTTTTTGAACAGCGTTTCTGGGGGCGATGAACTTGGCTGCTGAAAACACAACACGAGCATTTGAAAGCTCTCTGCCTAATCTCCTCCATCAGCTTCCAGAAGTCCAAAGAGTAGAAAGCTGAGTGAGAAATACTAATGCCTTTACCTATGTGAACTAATCAGGTGACCCAAACTGGCCACAGAAAGCTTGACATGTCATAAAAGCCAATTGTTTAATCTGACCAGTTTTATTTTCTTTTATTTATCCCTTAGCTATGTTCATTTGTTTGTCTTTTGTGTGATGGGTGCTGAAAGCAAATGCTATGGATCTAGAGCATAGACATTAATCAGTTTACCTTCTTTCCTCTGCTGAAATCATTGTGTATTCATTAGGTTAAATTTTTATTTTGAGATAAACAAGCCAGTGTCTGGAATTATTTATTCACAAAATCTGGGATTGGTATTCAAAAGTCTGGTTAGGAACCATCAAGTAACTACTGAAGAGCTCATTGGTTCAATTTTACCCTGTTGCAAATGCAGAGGTGGGAAGGCAAATTTGGTTCAGCTGTCTGACTCAGTGTCATAATAATGTGCAGAAGTCATTTAACAATTACAGGACAAATGGAGAGCCTGGGTAAGAGGGTCTTGAGCATCCTTAGCTTTTATTAATAGTGACAGAGATGTCAGGAGCAGGGAAATAATGCTGAACTTGTATTAAACACTACTTTTACCTCAGCTGGAGAGAATGCAGAACAGGTTTAGGAGAATGTTTCCAGGGTGGAGACAGTTGAGTTAGGAAGATAAATTGCAGAAGTCAGGGCTGTTTCCCCTGGAGAGGAGAAGGCTAAGAGCTGATTTGATTGAAGTTTACAAAATAATGAGAAGTATGGACACACTAGACAGAAGCTGTTCCTTCTCGTAAAAAGATCGAGAACAAATGGGTAGAGATTTAGAAATAAAGAAGTGACAAAAGCTTTTCACACAGTGAGTGGCTCGGCCTGAGAATGTATTGCTTGAAAGTGTAGTGGAGACAAGTTAAATTGAGGCATTGAAGAGGACATCAGATGAATATTTGAACAGAAATGCACAGAGTTATGGGGAAAGAGCACAGTTGGTCATGTTAATCTTTTGGAAAGCTGGTACTGACATGATAAGCTGAATGTCATCCTCCTACATAGTAACAGTTCACTGATTCAGCGTTTCTCCCTGTCATCATTGTATTCTTAAGACATGCTGGCTTTTGTATCCATTATCCCTCTTTGTGACTTCTTTTTATCACAGAATTCAAAT
Source organism: Chiloscyllium plagiosum (assembly GCF_004010195.1). Taxonomy (NCBI): domain Eukaryota; kingdom Metazoa; phylum Chordata; class Chondrichthyes; order Orectolobiformes; family Hemiscylliidae; genus Chiloscyllium; species Chiloscyllium plagiosum. Next base: position 16,329,644 of record NC_057725.1, read on the forward strand.
TTCTGTAAAAAATATTGAGGAAAACAGCTTTCAGTGTAAGTGATGAACATCAGGATTATGCTGCCTATATATGTGGTGAAAGCAGTCTCAATCATACCTTTTGAAAAAGAAATGGGTTATTATCTGAAGAGACAAGATTTGGAGGGCCACAGTGATGTACTCTTGCAGTAAGCCATCATGGAGATGATGGGCCATATAACCACCTTCTGTTCTGTAACCATTCTGTGACTCCAAACATCTTACATAATTCTGTTGTCATGGCCACATGTCGGTATCATCCCAATTTTTATAGGTGACCACAATAAAATAGACAAAAATTCAACTTGGAGACTTGGGCCATGCATTATTTTCTATCAGCGAAGCAACAGTTTTGCTTTCCTAACACATGAAGATATTCTCTGCGTAAATAGTTTCCATGTTAAGGAAACTGTTTGTTTGTCTATGCAAGTTGGGTTCTTAACAAAACGTAACGTTGACAAATGTCTTACCAGAACGTAGGGCTGCTTTCTCATGAGGCAGAGAATGAAGTAACTAGTGTTGGTTAAATCTAAGGGTTAGCATATCACAGGAAAGGGGAGAGGCTGAGAAGGGAAATCCTTCAGAGCAACCTCAGTTAATGTATTGGATTTGGAGATGCCGGTGTTGGACTGGGGTGTACAAAGTTAAAAATCACACAACACCAGTTGTGACTATCACTGTATTCTAACAGATGCAAGACTTAACAGACAATCAATTTTTCAATGTATAATTTCACTTACATCATACTGCAAATTTTTTGCTATAAATTCTGTGTTACGATCGAGCCCTCCACTATCACCTGATTAAGGAGCGTCGCTCCGAAAGCTAGTGTGCTTCCAATTAAACCTGTTGGACTATAACCTGGTGTTGTGTGATTTTTAACTCAGTTAATGTAAGAATTTAACCCATGCTGTTGGCATCAGTCTGAACCATAAACCAGCTATCCAACCAACTGAGCTAATCGTACCCCAGTGTGAAAGTATTCGATAGTGAAAATGATTTTCCATTATTTGTAGTAAATGCAGTTATTATGAATGTTACAAAACATGGGACTTGGAAATATATATTCCCTTTTGAATAGCAAGTGCTCATAAAGCCTCAAATAACAGCATAACAGAAAGCTTCCTTTAGTTTCTGCCAGTTGTAAAGTATGGACTGTAATGTAAAAACAACCTTTCAGCTTAATAGGCAGGACCACCTTAACAAAAATACTGGAGATAACTGGTTTTGTAAATTAGTTGTGGAATCCTTTCCCTGTCTGTCAGTCAGAGAGAAAAAAAAGAAAACACACAAGCTGCAGGATTGTTGAAAAGGAGGATGTTTTGAAATGGGGCTAAAATGAATAGAACATCACAAGTATTGTATTGAGAGCAAAAAAAAAGCACTTTCAAAACCCATTGTACAAATCCTGTCACATTCATACATAAACCACTGAACATCTCTTTCAGTGGTTAAAGATCAGAGAGGAAAGGATCTTAAATGACAGGGGTGATGGATTTATACTCATTCAGTCTCATCTTCTTGTCTTGGATTTCATGAGGGAATTCATGTGAAGAATAAATATATATGTTATATGTGTGAACTCACTGCAATAGATAATGGTCAACTGAAGTTTTAAATAGGAAAGGCAAAAAAATGTATTGTTCAGGATTTTCAATAACTTTGTCCTGGAAAAAGGTTGAGCATTAATTTTCAAATGATTAAATAAAGACCAAATTAAGTTCTGAAACTAGCACAGAGCAGAAACATTTCTTAATATTTCGTTCAATAAAGTAAGTTTTGAACTTTAACTAGAAAGGGTTTTTGGTGTCATGGGCAGCACAGTGGCTCAGTAGGACCTTGGTTTGATTCCAGCCTTGGGCGACTGTCTGTATGGAGATTGCACATTTGCCCCATGTCTGCGTGGGTTTCCTCCCAAAATCCAAAGATGCATAGGTTAGGTGAATTGGCCAGGCTAAATCGCCCATTGTGTTCAGGGATGTGTAGGTTAGGTATGTTAGTCAGGGGAAATGTAGAGTAATAGAGTAGGGGAATGGGTCTGGGTGAGATGCTCTTCGGAGGATCAGTGTGGACTTTTTGGGCGAAATGACCTGTTTCTACACTGTAGGGACTGTAAATCTAAACATCAGACAAAAAAGGCTTCATGATATGCTTCAAGGCAAAATAACCAGTTTCTAGAAGCCTTTCCCATATTTAAAAATGAATCATGCGTGTGCTCAGTGGGAAATAATACAAAACCAGGAGCAGCATTTGTGACTTGAATATTCTACAGCTATCATTTATAAATTATTATTTAATTGGATAATCTGTTAATCACCAAACATACATCGTGGTTTTTCAACACACTCGTCCTGTTTCATAGAATACCGCCTTAATTCTATGCAATGTAGCATGGGGAATACATGAAGTTAAATAGCTTTCAGACCTTTTTGAATATGCATTTCAACAAAGTCTGAATTTTACTGGCAAGTAGGCACTCAAGTCGAGGTAAAAGGTCAGGGCCATGTCTGAACTTTCTGGCAACAGGACCTACCTGGCAAGAAGGTTTCTAATTCATTGTCTGTGGGACCAGTCATAGAGTGGGCAACTCTGGAGCCTTGGTAGCACCATTGGAAGAGGCAGATACTGCCGAGGAATGTAGGAGCCCTCAAGATCACAAACAAATATTTCCAAATAAAAGAATTAAAGACTCTTGAGTTTGAACTCAGAAAGGAAAATCTTCTGGAGGAAGTAGTTGTGGTCTATGAAGCCTATGTACTTCCCACTCCCATCTGGCCTCCCCACAAAATGGCAAGTTACCCTCCAGTCATCAAAATGCCAACAGTGCAATAAAATTGCTCTTAAGAGAACTTTCAATTATGGAATTCCACAGCCTACTCGCAGTTAATGACGTAATGTTGGGAGACCTGAATCAACCATGCTCACCACAATTTCACTGGACCCTTCCCTTTCGACCTCCCACATGTCAGCAACATTCAACCTATGACTTGTATGATTTAAAAGTTTGAGGAACACATCTTAAAGTTTTTTTTTCTTTAACCCATCCAATGAGATCAAATTGACTTCATTGGAAATGAATCTGATTTAAAGTGTAAAATAGCTTGCTGGTCTGAGTCCATCCATTTCCTGCTGGAATGAATGAGATTTTTAAAAAAACGAAACTGCAGAAACTGGAATCCAAAATAGACAGGCAGGAGGCTGGAAGAACACAGCAAGCCAGGCAACATCTGGAGATGAATAACCCAATGTTTGGGGTATAGCCTTTTTTCAGGAATGGAGATAGGGATGGGGGAGCTGCAGATAAAGAGAGGGTGAGGAAGGGTTAGGGTTACCTACCATACTTCCTGTAGTGATTGTACAGGGTCAGCCAGGTGGAACTCACAGAATGAGTTTGCCAATTGGACCAAATTAACAGCCCCAATCTGGGAGCCTTGGTTGACAGATAATAACAGGAGTATCAGAGGTTATAGGGTCATAGAGATGTACTGCATGGAAACAGACCCTTTGGTCTAACCCGTCCTTGCCGACCAGATATCCCAACCCAATCTCGTCCCACCTGCCATCACCCGGCCCATATCTCTCCAAACCTTTCCTATTCATATACCCATCAAATGCCTTTTAAATGTTGCAATTGTACCAGCCTCCACCACTTCCTCTGGTAGCTCATTCCATACACTCACCACCCTCTGTGTGAAAAAGTTGCCCTTAGGTCTCTTATTTCTTTCCCCCCTCACCCTAAACCTATGCCCTCTAGTTCTGGATTTCCCCACCATAGGGAAAAGACCTTGCCGATTTATCCTATCAATGCCCCTCATAGTTTTGTAAATCTCTATAAGGTGACCCCTCAGCCTCCGATGCTCCAGGAAAAACAACCCCAGCCTGTTCAGTCTTTCCCTATAGCTTAAACCCTTCACCCCTGGAAACATCCTTGTAAATCTTTTCTGAACCCTTTCAACTTTCACAATTTTTCCGATAGAATTGCACACAATATTCCAATAGTAGCCTAACCAATGTCCTGCACAGCCGCAACATGACCTCCCAACTCCTGTACTCAATACTCTGATCAATAAGGAAAAGCATACCAAACACCTTCTTCACTATCCTATCTACCTGCCACTCCACTTTCAAGGAGCTATGAACCTCCACCCCAAGGTCTCTTTGTTCAGCAACACTCCCTCGGACCTTACCATTAAGTGTATAAGTCCTGCTAAGATTAAGGTTCTATTCACTCTGAGATCTAGCTCTGAGGAAGCCTAACTTGTATCAAATACTATCCATGCGTAAATAAAGGGTGACCTGGTGATGGGACACCAGCCTCTGTGGAGTTACTTCACTTTTCCCTTAATTTGTATTTGAAACATTTTCAAACAAACTCTTTTATTTCTGTGTCGGTAGATTATGTTCATAACTTTGCACTCTTGTGATTTCAGGTACCTTTCCATTTATCTTATTTCTGCATCTCATTCTAGGAGTTAGCTCTGATTTGGTTTAGTTAAATTTCTATCTTATTTGGGAGTGCTTTGTAGGAGCTGTATTCCTTCTCATTGAAGTGGAACACTCCTATTTGAAGCTGCATCATCTGAATGACAAATTGGGTAATATTTGCAGACATCTAACAGTAAAATTCCCCAGGGGCAAAACTAGATGTTCACCTTGGTGCAATTTTGCACCTATTATGTAGTACATACTTTGCTAATGAGTGTAACAAGTCTCCGAGTCTGAACTGATCGCAAAAAGCGACATGAAACAACAAATGCTGGAGATCACAGCGGGTCAGGTAGCATCCATGGAGAGAGAGCAAGCTAACGTTTCAAGTCTAGATGACTCTTCATCTGACCTGAAGTTGCTATAGTTGTGAGTGTGTGTGTATGAGTGTGGTGGGGATGGGAGGGGAGGGCAGAGCTGTGGGGGTGGTGGGGTGTAGAGTGCTGGTGAAGAAAAGATGTTGATAGTTCAGATTAAGTGATCAGATGTGAGAATCTTAATGTGAATATATTTTCTCCACCAGCAGACCTCCAGCATTTGTGGTTTTCAGTACAGATTCCAGTACTTTTCTCCTACAAAAAGAGACATACTTGGCTAAATCTTCCCAAATATTGGCCAAATGTCAATTCTGGGGCATTTCTTGGAGTTTGGTTGCCTATATATCTTTTCTCAACAATTTTACCCTCATTAAATGTGCATGTAGCTCCATGGCAATTTTTCAATTGAATTTTGTACTTGCAGAGGTGAAATCGCTCACTGTTGCCAGGACCTTTTTAGCAGGCACTTTGCAACATGACTATTTCTAACGTGATGTCTTCCTTGTAATTTCATTCCATTTCTTTTATTCTTGCACTTTGTATGCTATTTCCTACAACAATAAAGGATACACACCCTTCAATCAAGTGAGTGTAACAGTCTAGCTATCAGAGGATATAGTTCATTTTTGAAATATTTTCATACAAGGGTTTGTTGTGATGAAATTCATTTCTCATGTCTATTTACACATATGCCACAATTGAATGTTCGATTAGCAGTGTGTTTCATTGCTAATTGTTACTTCTCATTCCACTTAGTAAATTGGGTCGGGCTTTTTGCAAAAATGTTTCTTAGGTTATTCAGAACAGTTCAAGGGATACTGAGTTTTAGGTAGCTTGACAGCAATAATTAAAGGAAAATGTTTCTACATTTGGGCTGCTCGTTGTTCAAATACTTAGAGCTACTTCTCTATGTTACTAACCTGAAAGTACTGCTGTAATACTTTCATAAATGTTAGGACATAGAAGAAGTCATGGGGGTCAATATGGTGCAACTAAGTTGGAGCTCAGGAAAAGCCCTGAAAAAGAGGGGCTTTAGAAGAAGGTCAGGTACCTTTTAATAGTTCTCTCTAATCTTTCCTTGTATTTAAAATCCTTCATTCCTGCTATCATTCTAGTAAATCTCACTTGAACTGGCCCCAGGGCTTTAACATCCTTCCTAAAAAAGGTGTCCAGAACTGAACACAATACACCAAATGTGATCTGCTCAATGATTTATGGAGGTGCAGCTTCACTTCCTTACTCTAATGCTTGATGCCTCTACTTATAAATCCAAGGATACTCTAAGCTTTCTTAACATCTTTTCAACATGCCTAGCCACCTTCAGAGAATCATGTACATGGACCCCAAGGTCCCTCTGCTCCTATTCTCCCCTCAAAGTTGTACCATTGACCCTAAGTTGTGTCCCCATGATCCTTTGACCAAAATGCATCACCACTCATTTCTCTGCATTGAAATTCATCTGCTAAGTGTTTGCCCATTTGGCCGACTTATCAATGTCCCTCTGAACTCTGTCAGAATCATCCTCACAATTCACTATTCTCTCTAGCTTAGTATGATCCACAATTTTAGAGACTTTGCCCTCAACCCCAATATCCAAATCATTTATACAAATCAGAAAAAGGAATGGTCCGAAAATGGATCCCTGGGGAATACTGCTTTCAACTTGTCTCCAATACAAAAAATACTCTCTATTTCCTATCTTTTAGCCAACTGTCCCTAATTTTTCACCAATTATACATGGCATAAATAATATACAGAAAGGATATGTGTGTATATACACTTTGGAAATACTATCTCCCTTTTTCTATCTAAAGTCTGTGGTGACCAGGAGAGGAGTATGTCAAGGAAATGAATCAGTTCACCCCTTCTAACTCAGTCCTAACAGATGGCTGGAGGTGCTAATGGACTAAGGAGAAAGGCTAGTGTGAAAAATGCAGATAAGACTATTTCCATGCAGTATAGACAGTCTTCCTGAAATGGCATAGCAGAGGCAGAGTTTTCTGTAAGGGGACAAAGTCCCTGGCCAAGGGCCACGTTTCTGTCAGTGATGGGCATGTTGTGGGTTAGATCTGAAAATGATGGTACAATGACTGTCAAGCACAGCTAAAGCAAGCTGAAATTTTGTGGCAGAAGTATTTAATTTTGACATCTTTATTGGGGGGGCAGTTGGCTTTCGCACTGTAAAAGCTATTAGCAATGAGGACATCTTGAACGATGGCAAGCTAAAATAAAAATAAGAATCAAGACAGTTGTATAAATCAGTGAAATATATAACAATGGAAGCAAGATCAGTAGGGCCATTAAATAATATTTAAAATTTTAAATATAGTTCAGGGAAAATGTGTGTCAGTCACATTAAATATCTGCTCAATTTATGCTTGCCAATTTACCTTTATTACCATTTGTGGCACTCTGAAGTCGTTTAAACATGGAGGTTACTATGTCAATTCGTCATGCACTTTCCCTATCAAGCAAAATGGATACTTGCACATTTTTACACATACTTATTCAAAGCTCTGGAGGAAATCTATGCTGTCTACATACACATGTTTCAATCAAACACAAACCCATTGGGGTGTAAAGTTGTTCATTATATGTACGACATATGATGTGCAATTAGCCCACACTCATTCAGAGGAACGCAGGCAGCACACCAACTGTGTACAACCTAATAATGAAGGAACTTTCTACATGTGATAGTGCTACCCACACTGGGGAATGTTGCACACAGCAATATTCAGTACAGTATTCAAAGCCTGACTGGATCTTTGAACAAGGAGGGGATTAGTGGTTTGTGCAGTAACTGGGTGTTGTGTGAAATAGGAGCAGAAGTAGATTGTTCAGACTCTTAAACCTGCTCCATCATTCATAGGGTCATACAGCACAGAAACAGGCCATTCAGTCCCAACTAGTCCATGTTGACCATAATTCCAAATTAAACTAGATCCACCTGCCTGCACTTGACCCATTTCCTTCTAAATATTTCTCATTCAGGTACTTAAACAATGTGCTGTATCCATATCCACCACTTCCTCTGGAAGTTCATTCCACACACAAACCACTCTGTGTTTTTAAAACACAATATTCCTCATGTCTTTTTAAAAATCTTTCTCCTCAGAATGTTTTAAAAATGCTTCCTGGTTTTGAAATGTTCCACCCTAGGGAAAGGATACCCAACTATATATGGCACACTTTTCGACTCTAATCTTCAGAATTTGCAGTCCTAGGGAAAAGGTACTGCCATTCGCCTTATCTATACCTCTCATGATTTTATAAACCTCGAGATGCTCTACCTCCAAAATACCTCCTATCAACTGCCTCTGCTCCAGTGAAAGAAATGTCAGCCTATCCAGTCTCTCCTTTAAGTCAAACCCTTCATTACCAGCAACACTCTGGCAAATCTCTTCTGAACCCTCTCCAGCTTCCTGTAACACCAGAACTGGACACAATACTCCAGAAGAAGCCTTAGCAATGTCATGTCCAACCTCAACATACGTCCTAATATCTATACTCAAAGGTCTGAGTAATGAAGGTAGACATGCTTAAGGTCTCCTTAACCATAAACTTGCAATTGTTGCATTTATGTTTTGAGTTTGATGTTCCCATCTATTATTGACAATACTTAATTTTCCTGTTTAACAAGAATTTATCCACTTCTCTCTTAACAATATTCAATGACCTCACTCTACCACGTTCAAAGGCACAGAGTTCTAAAGTTGCACAGACCTGCAATAGGAAAAAAAATCACTACATCACTGCCCTGAAAAGTTGACCATTAATTTTAAAACAGGGCACCCGAGGATTGGCCATTCCATAAGAGGAAATACCATTTCAATGGTGACCTTGTCAAAACAATTCAGAATCTTACATACTTTAATCAAGTTCCCTCTTTTTCTAAACTCTATCAGGGGACAATTTCAATGTTTGCAGATGACACCAAACTTGGAAGAATTGTAAACTGTGTGGAGGACAATGTGGAACTGTAAAGGGACATTGACATGTTGGTGAGATGGGTAGATAGGTGATAGATGAGGTTCAATGCAGAGAAGTGTGAGGTAATGCACATTGGTTAGAAGAATATTGAAAGTCAAGACAAAAATGGGAGTACAGGTGTAGGAGCAGAGGTACCTTTGTGTATATATTTATGGATAATTGAAAGTGGCCATTACAGATGGAGCGAGCAGTTAATTATCTGATTCTAATTAATACAGCATATAGCGTTCTCAGCTAATTAATAGTGAAGAGTACAAGAGCAAGGAAGTGGTGTTGAACTTGCACAATATATTTATTCATTATTCATTCACAGGATGAGGCCATCACTGACCGGGCAGCATTTATTGCCCATCCGAACTGCCCAGAGAACTGTTAAGAGTCAACCACATTGCAGTGGGTTTGGAGTCACACATGGACCACACCAGGTAAGGATAGCCCTTTCCTTCCCTTAAGGAATGAGTGAAACAGATAGGTTTTTCTGACAATTGATTCATGGTCATCATTAGACTCCTAATTCCAGACTTTTTTTATTGAATTCAAATTCCACCATCTGCTGTGGCAGGATTTGAACCTGGGCCCCCAGCCATTCTCTGAGTTGAAATTCCTGTAATAATATCACGAGGCCATTGTTAGACCTCAACAGAGTTATTGTGTATTGGTACAGATGCCACTTGATAGGAAAGTAGAAAATAGACTGGAGAGACTGCAGAATTGATTGAGAAAAATGGAGCCAAGAATAAGAAATGCCAGTTATGAGGATAGATGGAAAAAATTGGAACTGGTTTCCTTGGCAAGAGAAGGCTGAAGGGAGATTTGATAGAGACTTTCAAAATCATGAGTGGGCTGGATAGATTAGATAGGGGGGAGCTCTTACAACTCATGAAAGAAAAAAGAATGAGAGCACATCAATTTAAAGTGATGTACAAATGAAGCAAGAGTGACATGAGAAAAAACTTATTTAAACAGCAAATAGTTAGGGTGTGGAAATGTGGTGCGGGGAGTTGCAATTGAGGCATTCAAGATGACAGGAGATGATTATTTGGAGAGAAACAGTGTAATGGGGAAATGCAGAAGATTAGGTAAGAGTGAATGTCTCCTCCTGTATCACAATTCTGTGGTAAATGGGAAAACCACTTTCTGATGCAAAGATCCAAATAATTTTTACCCTTCCTGTTTTCTTGCTATGTCTGTTGTTCAACATCCTGCTCATAAGCCTGTTCAAACATCAAAATCTAACTGCAGACATGTTTGTCCCCGGAGACAATAATATCCATGAGCTCCGACAGGTTGCAGTCTTGGCACATCACCTGAATTAACATTGTTAAAGAATTTTAATTATTCACTTACATTATTCATTTACTTATATTGCATTTTACTTGTTTTATTAGCTTTATCATCGATTTATTAAAATTCAGATCATAAAAAAACCTTAAGCACTACCAAAAACTCACCAAACAGCTAGGTCCTTCCTCTGTAGTAGAGAAAGACTCAGTTCCAATCAGCCTCAGTAAACCCAGCTCTGTTTCTGGCTGCCGGACTTGCAGTTCTCTTCTTGCCTAATTCTCTCTTGAATAATGAATACATTTGTGACAATATTTGCAAAGTTCTTTTTGAAAAATTGCAAGCATTTAGAGACAAGATTTTAACTTGAAGGCTTCTGACATTCTCACTCCCATTGGTACAGATTGTTAACCATTGAACTTGAACTGTGAGAGCATGTCTGCTGAAACAGAGCTGACTGTTCTACTCTTACTAACTCACTTCCATCTTTGTCTGGTCCCTGCAACTTGCTTCAAAATGTAAGATGGACAACATCTCAGTTAAGCTTGAGTTGGGCAACTTCAGGATAACTGGGTATGGAGGCTTTATGTGATAGTGTGTAACTCTCACTGTATGCTGCCTCCTCCCCTCTGCCTCCCACCCCAGATTAGTTTATGCCATTCCATCTATCTCAAAAATAGTGGCTACTGCTTTAATGAGTGGCATCATGATGGCTCAGTGGTTAGCATTGCTCCCTCACAGCACAAGGGACCCAGGTTCCGATTCCAGCCTTGGGTGACTGTCTGTGTTTGCAAGTTCTCCCTGTGGCTGTGTGGGTTTCAGCCAGATGCTCTAGAGCATAGAACATAGAACATTACAGCACAGTACAGGCCCTTCGGCCCTCGATGTTGCGCCAACCTGTCATACCAATCTGAAGCCCATCTAACCTACACTATTCCATGTACGTCCATATGCCTGTCCAATGACGACTTAAATGTACTTAAAGTTGGCGAATCTACTACCGTTGCAGACAAAGCATTCCATACCCTCACTACTCTCTGAATAAAGAAACTACCTCTGACATCTGTCCTATATCTATCACCCCTCAATTTAAAGCTATGCCCCCTCGTGCTCGCCATCACCATACTTGGAAAAAGGCTCTCCCTGTCCACCCTATCTAACCCTCTAATTATCATATATGTCTCTACTAAGTTACCTCTCAACCTTCTTCTCTCCAACGAAAACAGCCTCAAGTCCCTCAGTCTTTCCTCGTAAGATCTTCCCTCCATACTAGGCAACATCCTAGTAAATCTCCTCAGTACCCTTTCCAAAGCTTCCACATCCTTCTTATAATGCGGTGACCAGAACTGTACACAATACTCCAAGTGCGGCTGCACCAGAGTTTTGTACAGCTGTAGCATAACCTCATGGTTCCGGAACTCGATCCCTCTATTAATAAAAGCTAAAACACTTTATGCCTTCTTAAAAACTCTGTCAACCTGGGTGGCAACTTTCAAGGATCTGTGTACCTGGACATCAAGCTCTCTCTGCTCATCTACACTACCAAGAATCTTACCATTAGCCCAGTACTTTGCATTCCAGTTACTCCGACCAAAATGAATCACCTCACACTTGTCCACATTAAACTCCATTTGCTACCTCTCAATCCAGCTCTGCAGCTTATCAATGTCTCTCTGTGACCTACAACGTCCTTCGTCACGACCCACAACTCCACCGACCTTAGTGTCGTCTGCAAATTTACTAACCCACCCTTCTACGCCCTCATCCAGGTCGTTTATAAAATGACGAACAGCAGTGGACCCAACACTGACCCTTGCGGTACACCACTAGTAACTGGACTCCAGGATTTCCCATCAACCACCACCCTCTGTCTTCTTTCAGCAAGCCAATTACTGATCCAAACTGCTATATCTCCCACACTCCCATTCCTCCGCAATTTGTACAATAGTCTACTGTGGGGAACCTTATCGAACGCCTTGCTGAAATCCATATACACCACATCAACCGACTTACTCTCATCTACATGTTTGGTCACCTTCTCAAAGAACTCGATAAGGTTTGTGAGGCACGACCTTCCCTTCACAAAACCGTGTTGACTATCCCTAATCAAATTATTCTTTTCTAGATGATTATAAATCCTATCTCCTATAACCTCTTCCAACACGTTACCAACAACTGAAGTGAGGCTCACTGGTCTATAATTACCAGGGTTGTCTCTACTCCCCTTCTTGAACAGGGGAACCACATTTGCTTTCCTCCAGTCTTCTGGCACTATTCCTGTAGACAATGACGATTTAAAGATCAATGCCAAAGGATTGGCAATCTCCTCCCTGGCTTCCCAAAGGATCGTAGGATAAATCCCATCCGGCCCAGGGGACTTATCTATTTTCACACTCTGCAGGATTTCTAATACCTCCACCTTGTGAACCTCAATCCCACCCAGTCTAGTAGCCTGTATCTCAGTATTCTCCTCGACAACATTGTCATTTTCTAGAGTGAATACTGTCGAAAAATATTCATTTAGTGCTTCCCCTATCTCCTCTGACTCCACACACAACTTCCCACTGCCATCCTTGATTAGCCCTAATCTTACTCTCGTCATTCTTTTATTCCTTAAATACCTATAGAAAGCCTTAGGGTTTACCCTGATCCTATCCGCCAACAACTTCTCATGTCTCCTCCTGGCTCTTCTGAGCTCTCTCTTTAGGTCTTTCCTGGCTACCTTGTAATCCTCAAGCGCCCTAACTGAGCTTTCACATCTCATCCTAACATAAATCTTCTTCTTCCTATTGACCCAAGATTCCACTTCCTTCATAAACCACGGCTCCCGCGCTCTACAGCTTCCTCCCTACCTGACAGGTACATACTTATCTAGGACACTCAGGAGCTTTTCCTTGAATAAGCTCCACATTTCTAATGTGCCCATCCCCTGCAGTTTCCTTCCCCATCCTATGCTTCCTAAATCTTGCCTAATTGCATCGTAATTGCCTTTCCCCCAGGTGTAACTCTTGCCCAGTGGTATACACCTATCCCTTTCTATCACTAAAGTAAACATAACAGAATTGTGATTGCTATGACCAAAGTGCTCACCTACTTCTAAGTCTAACACCTGGCCGAGCTCATTACCCACTACCAAATCTAATGTGGTTTCACCCCTTGTAGGCCTGTCGACATACTGTGTCAGGAAGCCCTCCTGCACACACTGGACAATAACTGACCCATCTATAGTACTCGTACTATAGTGTTCCCAGTCAATATTTGGAAAGTTAAAGTCCCCCATGATAACTACCCTGTCTCTCTCACTCCTATCGAGAATCATCTTTGCTATCCTTTCCTCTACATCTCTGGAACTTTTCGGAGGCCTATAGAAAACTCCCAACACGGTGACCTCTCCTTTCCTGTTTCTAACCTCAGCCCATGCTACCTCACTTGATGAGTCCCCAAACATCCTTTCTGCAACTGTAATACTGTCCTTCATCAACAATGCCACACCTCCCCCTCTTTTACCATCTTCTCTGTTCTTACTGAAACATCTAAATCCTGGAACCTGCAACAACCATTCCTGTCCCTGCTCTATCCATGTCTCCAAAATGGTCACAACATCGAAGTCCCAGGTACCAACCCATGCTGCAAGTTCACCCACCATATTCCGGATGGTCCTGGAGTTGAAGTAAACAACTTCAAACCAACTTCTTGCTTGTCGGTGCCATCTTGCATCCCTGAAACTTAATTGTGGACCTCCCGACTCTCAAACTTTTCTATACTCGAACTACAATTTTGGTTCCCATCCCCCTGCTGGATTAGTTTGTACCGACCACAATAGCCTTAGCGAATACCCCCCCAGGATATTGGTACCCCTCTGGTTCAGATGAAGACCATCCTGCTTGTAGAGGTCCCACCGACCCCAGAAAGAGCCCCAATTATCCAAGAATCCAAAACCCTCCCTCCCTCCTCTAGTTTCCTCCCACAGTCCAAAAATGTGCAATTAGACAAATTGGGCAATTCCTGATGACATCTCATTCCTGATGAAGGGCTTTTGCCCGAACGTCGATGTTCCTGCTCCTCTGATGCTGCCTCACCTGCTGTGCTTTTCCAGCACCACTCTGATCTCCAGTATCTGCAGTCCTCACTTTTACCTAGATTGGCAATTCAGCAGAGCCAGAGTATCCAGGTGTGTGCAGGCTTAATGTCTTAACCATGGTAAATGTAGTGACAGGGTGGGATACTTTTCTAAGGGTTAGTGCAGATTCGATGAGTAAAATGGCCTCTATCTGCACGTAGGGATTCTATGACTGAATATACTTTATTAAAGTTTTAGTGAACTTCCAGGCAGGTTCATCCCTTCAGAAACTCAGGCATCATTATTTATTTTGGCTCCCAGAAAATAGAAATAAGATTTCTAAAATTTCTTAAAATTTCAACCTTGTTAATTACACACCCAAGTTCCAATCCCATTTCATAGAACATAGAACATAGAAAAATACAGCGCAGTACAGGCCCTTTGGCCCTCGATGTTGCACCGATCCAAGCCCACCTAACCTACACTAGCCCACTATCCTCCATATGCCTATCCAATGCCCGTTTAAATGCCCATAAAGAGGGAAAGTCCACCACTGCTACTGGCAGGGCACTGCAGGTAAGGCACTCTCTCACTTTGAATGCCACAAGTCTAATTGGCTAGCAGCATGGTTCATGTTCCAACAGTTGATCATGAATCAAGTGCACATCGACCAACATCAATGCTCCTGATAACCTCCGCTACAATGGTCATAACATTCAATTATTTAGTCATTGAAACATTTTAGAGGCTGATTTTATACTCTTAATTTAAAATACAATCTTTTACATTTTTGGACTCACATTTTGTGTGTGTGTACTGGTTTACATTCTTTACCCATTTCCCATTTATTAATTACTCCCTCTTTGTTAGGATTAGCTCATTTACAGCACTTATTAATTTGAGTCTAGAAGAAAGATATCCATTAGAGAATGGGTCCTTTTTTAATTAACCTTGTAACCAACAAGCAGGCAAGTGAACAAAACAGGAAGCCAGATCATCCCTCCTCACTCGAAAGCTTAACAGTTTGTGTATCCCACCTGGAATCATTACAAATTGGGGAACCTAGCCTAGGATCTGGTTGTATCATGATGCATTATGCTTCAATCATAATGTAACACCACAATAAAATCAATGTTGTTACACTATGAAAAATAATTTTGTGATGTAGCACTGATGGTAAAATATAACTAACTGTAGAACACAGCATGGTCCTCATAATTCATTTCGTACCCCTAAACATATTGCAAAGATAAAACTCTCAATGGATCCTCGGGATTCCAGATGGAGAAGAATTATAATCAGATGTCAAACCCACCATATATCTTACAAAGAAGTCTGACAATGAGTTTAACAAAATAATACGTGGTGTGGGAGTTCTTAGAGAAGCC
Source organism: Chiloscyllium plagiosum (assembly GCF_004010195.1). NCBI lineage: Eukaryota > Metazoa > Chordata > Chondrichthyes > Orectolobiformes > Hemiscylliidae > Chiloscyllium > Chiloscyllium plagiosum. The sequence goes on from NC_057725.1 coordinate 16,345,186, forward strand.
AGAAAATGATGAAAGGGTGTGTGTACAAAAGCCTGCATTTTTTGGGTAGAGAAAGAAAATGTTTTAACTCACAAAAACTGTAATTTAGTACAGAACCCAGCAATTTATTTTAAGTCTGAGCAGAAGTTACTTCATTACTTGTAGTTGAGAGAGTGTTCCTATTACAGTGTAATGAGCTGGCAGTTGACTGCAAATAGCAATCACTATAAAACAACTCTACAAACAAGTACCTGTTGATGAAAGTCTAATTATTTGCACTATAAACTGTTAAATAGTTAGAAAAATACGTTTGGAATGTGCCTGTCCTGTTCCTGACTGAATACTTACGAAAAGTATTCATTCAGTGTCTCCCCAATCTCTTCAGCCTCCACACACAACTTCCCATTACTATCCTTGACTGGACCTATTCCTACCCTAGTCATTCTTTTATTCCTGACATACCTATAGAAAGCCTTAGGGTTTTCCCTAATCCTACCAACTAAGGACTTTTCATGTCCCCTCCTTGCTGCTCTTAGCTCTCTCTTCAGATCCTTCCTGGCTACCTTATAACTCTCAATCGCCCCAATTTCAAATCCAGTTTGATGAAATAACACCTTTTTTTATAACTGATAGTATCCTGCCTCTAAGCTGTCCCTCTTATTCAATTCTATTTCCATCTTAGGCAGGGACTGGAGGATGGGGTGCTGCAGACATGCGACATTCTCTTCCACAGGACCACAATGCCAGACTGTGCAACCTGGTCTGAGCATGCTCCCCGGGTCAGTGCAATCTCTGCTGTCTACAGAACACAAAAAGAAAGATAATGCTGTTTTCCACTCTGATAACGTAAGGACCCACTACCTTCCCTCACATTCACTCTATCTCTGATACAGTACTCACCTCCCACCAAGGCCCATGCTTTATCATTCTCATTATTTCCTGCAATATCTTCCCTCACTTGTTTTCACCCACCCCAACTGCAACACCATTTACCTTGCATCCCCTCCGTACTGCTTACTCACTTGAGCGGGACACCTCTCCACCTAACAGTATTGGCTGTGCCACCCACTTTCCTGTCCCTTAATACCTGCCGCACACTCTCTCTCATTCCAGGAGGAATCAGCCCAAAGAGAGCAAAAAAGAATCCAGACAGTAGTGGGCCGCCAGGCATTTGGCTCTTCATCCCTCATGTGGAGAGCATCATTACTCTAACCACCCTAACCACCATGGTCAGTTGGCTGACCATGTCCAAGCCCCAGGACGAGAATTCGAGGCTTCCTTTGACTCACTGTGCCAGGAATCCATAAGCAAAGGCTGTTCATTGCCAACAACATGACAAATGTCCTAGCCCTCAGTCTGCACTAAATAGCAGGTCAATACTGGAGTAACATGAGCTTGGTATCTCCAAGTGAGAGCAACGAAGAATAGAAAGGCAAAGCAAGACAATGCAGGGATGCTGTTAGCATTCAGGCTGGCTCAGTGTCAGTGAGCGCTGTGACTGAACAGACCAGAGATACAGCCTGCTCCAATAGCCTGGGGTGTGTCACTGAGCACCCAGTGTCCTTCCTGTAGCAGATGCTGGTGCAGACCTAAGGGAAGCATTGAAGTGCAGAGGCATTAGGACCTATCCCTGACATTCGCATGAAGATTCTTTGAGTCTGGAACATGTCAGATGTCAATATCTATGGACGCAAGATGTGGGTAACTGGTGTCCATTTGAGATGTTTACGGTTGGTGTCCAACATGGAGATCCCTTGGGTAAGTGATGAGCTGATGTCACGAGGTATCTGCTCTGACTTATATGTCATGAACTCTTGATCTCCAACTTGTTTGATACCTAAGTTATGAAGCTGAATATTCATGAACTGAGTTGTCATTTAACAAATACGATCCCCTTAATCTGTGACTTGCCACACCTGTAAAGAGAAGCTTGCCTTAGTGCTTGGCAAATGGGTAAAAACTGGAACAAGGTGTTCCTCACAACGAGCTAGGCCGCACCAGATATCTCACCTGATTCACCTCCAAATCTCACCATCAGTCCACCAACATTCATACCCTTTGAGATTCCAGCCATTCGGTTCTGCATAAAGATTTTCTCCACATAAGAAATGCTTGGTGCTGAATCATCCAACAGCATGAAAAGTCACAATTCAGACATTTTAATTGGTGGGGCAAGATGTAGGCAAACACCCACTTAATACTTTTTTTAAAGAAACGACCAGGTAATCACAAAAGCAACAGTTCTAGAAGTTAGCAATTACTAAGACAAATGACATCAGTATTGCACAGAAAAATAAAATGGTCACCTTTTTATCACTTGCAGCAGTGAAAAGGACCCACTCATTTACATAATTGCCTGGATAGCCATTACAGGGCCATGAATCCTCTATTCTGGAGAGTTTCGAAATGAAATTCAGAAGTCTTGAAGTGCAGTGGTCCCTGCCTTTGAGCTAGAAGACTGTGGTGTAAAATTATGTCCCAATACATGTGTGAGTGAAAAGGACCCACTCATTTACATAATTGCCTGGATAGCCATTACAGGGCCATGAATCCTCTATTCTGGAGAGTTTCGAAATGAAATTCAGGAGTCTTGAAGTGCAGTGGTCCCTGCCTTTGAGCTAGAAGACCCAGGTTCACGTCCCTTCTACTCTCGACATCTGAACAGGCTGATATTAAAAAATAAATCTGGAAATAAAATCCAGGATGCCTTCAATGAGCTGAATTCAATCATGGCCCACTGGTATCCAAGTATAGAATCCAAATGTGAATAAGTTGCCAAATTGGATCTGGAAAATTTGTTGACAATTGATGTATTGCCAGCTATGAAATATTCCAAGTTCAAAGATGCCAGTGAGCAAATTTAGACATTTCAGAGGAAGGTTCAAAAACACAGTGTGCTGATCAACTCTGATCTTGTCTAAATGTCCAGCAGTGAATTACTTCCACTCTTCCTCTGCCAGTATCTAATTCCAGTAACTGGGTTTTAAAACATAACTGGGTTGCTTCTAAATATTGTTCCATAAAACATAGGAGCAGAAGTTAGGCCATTCAGCCCATCAAGTCTGCTCCACCATTCAATCATGGCTAATAAGTTTCTCAACCACAATCTTCCACTTTCTCCCCATAACTCTTGATCCCCTTGACAATCAAGAACCTAACTATCTCCGTATTAAATACACTCAATGACCTGACCTCCACAGCCTTCTGTGGCAGTGAATTCCATAGATTCACCACTCTCTGGCTGAAGAAGTTTCTCCTTATCTCCATTCCATCTCTGACTGACTCACCTATGGTTCAATCTTTCCTTTGAATGTAATTATGTTTACTCATTCATGCTCAATGAAAAATCTAAGATTCACGATTAAATTGATTTACTGCTTTAAAAAGATCTAAAATATTGCTGCTGACATTAAATCTATTGAAAGCAGCAACACCATGATAAATTACCTGCAGTCTGTGGCTTGCTGCTTTTCTGAAATATATAAATTTGGAGTTGGTACAAATCCCATTTCAATCCTCATTTCACATTTTGTTTTATAACCCTTGTAATATTTTCACGGTGGCAGTCAGTTTTTGTGATTTAGCTATATTAATTTTTAGCTGAAAGGGACTGTATGGTGAAGAAGTAACTTGGATCACAAAGTGACAAATTTGACATTTTAAGTCTGCTGTACACTTTTGCTATCTGGATATATAAATGAAATCAAATGTCATTAGGTCTACAACCTGGAGCAGAATGGAAACAGCTAATAATGGGAATGGGAATGAAAAAGTAACTGCAGTTATTGAAATGCCTCCTCTCATTTATTTCCTCTAGCTCTTATCAAAGACAGTAAAAATCAATCAGAATTGGTGACTGCAGTGAAAATGCAAAATACGCAAATGCCAATTCAAAGCATATACATAACTACACAAATGGGGGAAATGTCTTTATTTATTTATTCTTTCTTTTATATATATATTTCTGTTAGCCTAATGTCAAGGAACCAATGTGTAATATCTATCATGGCAACTTAATAGATGCAAATCTATCAGAGCTAACCATTAAAGTTATTCAAGAAAGGACAAAGGAAGTCTGAAAAATGCATTATTTTCATCTTTATTGAAGATGATTTTTAATATAATCTTGGAAGTTACAAAACATTCCTTATTAGTCTGGTCTGTCGTTATAATCCAAGTTAAAATCACACAACACCACCTTGTAATTCAACAAGATTATTTGGAAGTACTACTTCCAATTAAACCTGTTGGATTATAACCTGGTGTTGTGTGATTTTTAACTTGGTCCACCCCAGTCCACCACCAGCACCTCCACACCATGACTTTATAATTCAAAATATCGTGTTTGGTGTATAAATCCAAACACACCTTTAAAAATGGGCACTCAAGGAATAGGACTCACAGTATTAATTCCTTTTCCAATGAGTGCGGAGATCATTTGAATTTTGGGCTAGGGCTTCATTATCAAATATCAAGTGTAAAGCCATTGCTATCTGTTCTGTTCACTCAGGGCATCGCCTGTGCATCTGTGAACCCACCAAAGAGCGTTGTGCTTTTGGGAGGTGATTTCTGGTTGCAGACAGAAGTGAAAGCTGTGTATAGGGCTAGCTGCAATACTTGTAAATGGGGCTTCATGTTCCTCAATGCTGTTTTTCGAATCCTTAGTGTGGGTGAACAAGTGGAGTCAGGAGAGCCTTTTCGACCCAAGCATCAAGGTAACATTTTCACCAACAATACAAAGAGATCCTAGTCAAGGTCAAAGACAGGAGCCTAACCTCATTGATTTGATAAATCAAATCCCACACTCAAAGTCATATGTTCAAAGTGAAAAAGAAACATGCAGGCAAATGATTCACACTCCTAAGTCTCTCTTGAAGTCTACTGGCATCTGTCTCCAAGTCTCTAAGCCTCTCTCTCTCATTTATTTTAATCCTCCCTAAACTCTGAGACCAAGCAAGCCCATTCATACTAAATTCTAAAAGAACAAACACAAGGCTGGCTTCAGAATATTCTCCATTTACGGCACTCCTGACCTTGCCATTATACCCGGAAGATATGTCTGCACAGCCAAATAGGCAAGTTGAAAATGCAAAAGAACAGTTTGAGCTTTTGAACTACAGTAGTGTTATCTCTGGCAACCGTGTTAACCCCTGAATTCACTACTTCAATCCCTCCTGTTAAACAGATTTAAATCTGATGCATGCGGTCACAACTTCAACAGGATTGTTAACTAACAGGACCATCCAGGATGTTACTGGAGTCCCAGGGACATCAAGTCTGTTGTTAATTTATGATGCTCTTACAGCATCATTCTATATCCTAGTTATGGATCTAGGTTTGGAACATGAATGACCATACTAGCCAATGTCAATGCTGTCTATAAACCCCACATGACTGAGTTGTTCCATCTTACTAGGGCATTATTTATTTCAAGGAGAGTGTGGATCCTGAGCTGAGGTAGGGCTGACAGTGGAGAGAGTAGGTGGTGACACATGGCTGTGAACATGGAGCTGAGGATCCATAGGTAGAACCATTTCTGGAGGCTTTGGAGCTGCTGTTAGTAGTGGTTGGCTTGGTCTGGTCCAAAATGTGATGCTCTGAATGTATTCTGGAATCCATGGGGATAAATCGTGCATAGTCAGGTGCTGAGGAAGGAGACATAGTTGTAATAGCGGGATTCCTTCCTACCTATGCACTCCACCTTCCCCTCCCACCTGTATCCACCTATTGCCTTCCCACCTACCTTGCCCCCAGCCTCACCTCCACCTCACTATTTATCTCTCAGCCCCCTTCCCCCTCCACATTCCTGATGAAAGGCTTATGCCCCAAATGCCAATTGTCCTGCTCCTTTGATGCTGCCTGACCTGCTGTGTTTTTCCAGCACCACACTTTGTGACTCATTATTTAATTCTGGCTTGTTAGAATGCTGGTGCACACAATTAAAGCAACCGATTATACGTAAACTTGGAACATTCTTCAATTATCCCTTCACTTACATTCCTATTGTTGATAATTCTTATTCAGTATTATTTCCCTTAGCCTTCAATTCTTCAAACCTAAAATGCTTTTACTTTAATTTTACTGTGTCACACCATTCCCACTTTGTTAGCTTTCCTCTGGATTGCGTGTCAATCCCTTGATTACTTGAAATATAATGTGGAGGTGCCGGTGTTGGATTGGGATGGACAAAGTTAAAAATCGCACAACAGTAGGTTATAGTTCCGTTGGTTTATTTGGAAGCACTAGCTTTCAGAAAGCTGCTCCTTCATCAGATAACTAGAGAGGGATGATCATAGGACACAAAATTTATAAAAAAGGTCAAAGTGTCATACAACTGATGCGATGTATTTAACACACCTAGATTGCTGTTTAGTCTTTAATCACTTAGAATGGGGTGCAGGTTTTGATTCATTAATAAGTAAATCCCAGAATTTTTTTCTAGTCACATTCCTGAGATAACATAAGGTTTTATATAAAAAAGGTGACATCTCAGCTCAGGCAATGCATTAAAGGTATGAGGTTAGAGTCCGTCTGTATCACAACCTTGAGAGAGACTGGTTCTATTTCCAAAGAAGGAATTTATAAAATGTCACATGGACTGACTGCCTATAGATTGTGTGCTTTTTGAACAAAATAGAATGTACCTGCAAATACAAATTCATTCCATGGACTTATATGCATGTGTGTGTGTATGTGTGTGTGAGGGAGAAAGAAAGTGAGAGTATCTGTGTGGGAGAGAGGGAGAGAAGGTGTGTACGTATGTGCAAACTTGATTGAGTATGTGTGTGAGTGTGACAGAGTACATGCCTGTGAGAGGGTGTGTGCGTGAGTGTGTGTGTATCTGAGAGAGAGCGTGTCTATGAGAGAGGGTCTGTGTGAGTGTGTAAGAACATATGTGTATATGTGCTTGTGTGTGAGAGTGTATAGTGTAGTGCGGTCACCTGTAGTGTGACATGAACTCCCCAAGTTCCCAGTTGATGCCATCCTCAACTAAACTCGGCGCAGCAACTCTGCATTGTTGTGTATCCCAAAGTCTGCCTTAGAGGACGGTCACTCGAAGATCTGAGGCAAACTCATTCTAATTGATTAAAGATTTAACAGCAATCTAGGTTTGTTCAATACATCACATCGGTTGTTTAACACTATGATTTTTACTATAAATTCTGTGTCCTAAGAACCTGCCCCATGAGCTACTTGATGAAGGAGCAGCACTCTGAAAACTTGTAGTTCCAAATAAACATGTTGGACTATAATCTGATGTTGTGTGATTTTTACATTTGGAATATGTTTTCTTACCCTTCGGGCCACATTAACTATTTTACCAAGTGGGTGTACATATATGAGATCACTGGTTAGCACTACTGCCTCACAGCACCAGGGACCCGGGTTCAATTCCACCCTCGATTGGCTGTGTCTGTGTGGAGTTTGCACATTCCCCCTGTGTCTGGGTTTCCTCTAGGTACTCCAGTTTCCTCCCACAATCCAAAGAAGTGCAGGTTCGGTGGATTGGCTCTGTTAAATTACCCTATAGTGTTCAGACATGTGCAGGGGAGGTTGATTAATTATGGTAAATGCAAGATTACTGGGATAGGTTGGGGGTCTGGGCCTGGGTAGGATACTTTTTGGAGGGTTTGTACAGACTCATTGAGCCAAATGACCTCCTTCCGCACTGCAGGGATATATGAATCTTCAGCACAGATTCACCAAGCACTGCCAAGTCTTAGTCATTTTTGCACAAGAAATGATCAATGAATTAATTGGAATTGTCACATTAAGAATCGTATTTCTTTTCACTACAATTGTTCTCTCCTCAGACCTGTCTCACAGGTGAAATAAAATAAGGAACTGCAGGTGATGAAGACCTGAAGTTTATGAAACAAAACTGAGATTGTTGAAGAAACTCGGCAGGTCTGACAGCATCAATTGTGAGAAAGCCGAGTTAATGTTTTGAGTCCCGTGGTCTTTGTTCTGTTGTTCAATTGAATGGCCATGTGAAGTGATAACAATTGATTCAATTTCTTTGCAATCTACCATGATGCCCAAGTACTCAGTTGAGGATGCGAGTGAGAAGGTTGTCTGCCGTTAAGGCAAACCTGCATTATTATTTAAGTGATTTCTACTGTAAATAAAGTGTAATAGTGATGTGTATACCCTCTGCATTACATTTCCATTACTTTGTGTGTGTTTTTACATTGATTATGTTGATCTCCTGATCAACTGAAATATTTTATCACCTGGAACTTGCCAATCCCATAGGTGCTGGTTCATGAGAGGTTTGCTGTATCAGATAACTTGTCCCTCAAGTTTTTGTATTAACTGCATTGCATTATTTGTCTCTAATATATGCCTACCAAGGGATACTTCACTTTCCAAAATGGAACTGAACCTTGACTATGCCCAAATGGAACTGAGAATATTGTTCCATTACAATAAATTAACATAGTGTGCTCTATCGCTGAAATGCTGGGTAATGTTTATGCACTTAGATTCTGGTAACATTCTGAAAATCCACCCCCATTGTGTGCACTGCAAAAACACAATAAGCTAACTGCTGGGTGCATGGAATGAGCTGGGCTTTGAGAAAAGAATGTGTTTTCTAAAAATTTCCTTGAGACCGCAGCAGCTCCTCTGGTGTGATTTCATTGTAATTGTGGCTGAAAACCTAATGTGTGCATATACACCAGCCTGCTGCTGCTCCTCCAGCAACGCAATATTGGCAGGAGGATAGTAACTTTCAGAAATTTTCCATTCATGGTCATTGTTAGTATAGCAGCTGACCAACATGTACTCATGGTCTGCTTATCTACTAAGCATGTAAATAATTTACCAAAACAATGAATAATACATGACATCTGCATTAGCCTGCATTGTATCTATTAAAAGGATCTGCCCCACACAGGAAAAGGATTACGTTTGAATTAGAATTATTTATCATTAAGAACTAATGTAAAATGCAATTCTTATATCTGCTCCTGTTCGTGGATTAGCATAGCCTCGATCTGACAGTTAACCCCAATTGCAGTGTATTCCTTGCTGCAGTGTATGAAGAGGGCTTTAACCAGCCCCTGTTGGCTGCAGGATGAAAGATATTATAATTTAACGAGCTGAGCCAAGGTTCTGATTGGAGGGTGCCCTCACTATGTAGGTTAGACTTCAGGCTGAATCTTATGATGCTTTGGCTGTGTTGTTTTCATTCCTTTTCATGGCAGGGGAGGGGGGAGACAGGGTATCTCTCTGCAAGGTTCAGCGAGATTAACCCCACACTCACCTCATTAAGTGCCTATACTGGTCACACAGAGGCTCATCAGATGCAAGCCCAATTCTACCACTCTCGGGAGCTGGAAGAACTCACCACTGTTAAACTAGACTCTTCAGCACCTCTGCCTTTACAACCTCACTTCAAAAAACCCAAGGACAGCATTGTCACAAAGGAATGGCAGAAAGGTAGCTTTTTGAAAGGATACATTGAACCTTTGTGGACCTATTCCAGTTTGCTCATAAAAGATTTATTTATCATTATCGTCCCTGTCACAAGAATACAATAGCTGAAAATGTGTTGCTGGAAAAGCGCAGCAGGTCAGGCAGCATCCAGGGAACAGGAGAATCGATGTTTCGGGCTTAAGCCCTTCTTCAGGAATGGGCTTATGCCCGAAACGTCGATTCTCCTGTTCCCTGGATGCTGCCTGACCTGCTGCGCTTTTCCAGCAACACATTTTCAGCTGTGATCTCCAGCATCTGCAGACCTCACTTTCTCCACAAGAATACAATAGCTGGGTATCAACAGTTTGGATTGTCATTCTGGGGCCAGCACCACATTTGGACCCCAGTCAAATCCTTGGTTCATAGAATCCCCATGCTATGGGATCAGACCATTCAACCCATCGAGTCCACACTTACTCTCGAAAGAGTGTCTCTGCCTGGACCTTATCCCAATAACCCTGCATTTCCCATATGGTTGAAACATCAAAAGTATTGTACCTGTGCTTTGCATCAGTCAGGAGATTGTACAATAGTTTCTTGAGCCACGGTTGCAGTGAGTTGCCTCTGTCCCCTAAAACCAGCCTTTAAGTACCTGGTCACTCAAATGCACCAGCTATGTAAGTGTGTTCCAGGGTGTAGGAGTCATAGAAGCTGCCAGGGGAGTGGGCACACACATTCAAGAGAAATGTCTGATTATTGCAGATCACCTGCGCATTAACCGAGTGGACGCACTTCTGCATTGAACGCTGCAGTTTTGCAATATGCCCCCCAAGAGTGCTGGCATACACATTCAATGGTTTTGTGCCCTTGGGGATGTCGGCCCCCATGTTCCTGAATCCTGGACTGCAACACTGATCTCATCGTATGGAAACAAAATGAACTGGTGTGCCCTTGCAGAGATGGCATTGGACTCTATCCTGATACATTTGTGGGCACACGACTGAGAGATCCCACACAGGTCGCCGGTCACTCCTTGAACGGAACCAAAGAAGTTCAAATCTGCTGACACCATGACAGCCAGCTGGAGAGCTCTCAGGTTATCAGTCAATATGACTTTTCGAGTCTGACTGAAGGATCACCCATTCTAGAAGGCTTAACAAGATAAAGCAAGGTAAGGCAAGCTGTGAGAATGCAGCTAGGCACTTACTGACTGAGGATGAGAAGAATAAGCTGACAGCTCTGAGTTGAGCCCTATCTTCAACCTTGGGACCCTGCAACCACACGGGATCAATGTGAATTTCACCAGTTTCCTCATTTCCCCTCCCCCCACTTTATTCCTGTCCCAACCTCCAACTCAGGACTGCCCTTTTAAACTGTCCTACCTGTCCATCTTCCTGTCCAACTATCCGCTCCACCCTCCGCTCCACCCTCCGCTCCAACCTATCACCTTCATCCCCCACCTTCATCTACCTATCGGATTCCCAGCTACCCTTGCCCCAACGCCCTCTCCCCAATTTATCTCTCAGCTCCTTAGGCCACTAGCCTCATTCCTGACAAAGAGCTTATGCTTGAAACATTAATTTTCCTGCTCCTCAGATGCTGCCTGAACGGTTGTGCTTTTCCAGCACCACACTCTTCGATTCTGATCTCCAGTATCTACAGTCCTTACTTTCTCCCAGCTTTGTGTTGCATCGTGGACCAGTCCATGAGCTGGGTGCATGGTCCTGGGCGCTAGCAGCAACATTTCAATGTTAGTTGTTTGTGCACCCTGTAGGGTAGCTTTGAGGTGCAGAAGCCTCTTAGATTGGAGAGGTGCCTTCAGGTTCTGGGAGGTGACTGGTGTCGGTGGATGTGAAGTCCTTGTGGCAAGCACCCTGGTGTGTGCCTGGACCCATTGTTGCTGGGTGTTCCAGACTGCGGCCCAGAGGAGCACACAGTGAGCCAAAGGTGTCAACACCTGCTCAGAGTTTTGTGTTAAGAATTATCCATATCTAGCTTCCTCACCACAAGGGCTAGAAAAGGAAGCAGCACATTAGTGAGGCAAACTTTGGAGTTAATGAAACTGTTTCCAAAAAAAATAATAATTCTCCCTGACTCGGCATCTCTCTCTTCCCTGGCAAGAATCATGTCTTAACACCCAGAACTCTGACTGAAAATGCAACGAGTTGCTTCGGACATCGAGAAAGGGCTCATTGGACTTCTCAGTGACTAGGACAGATTTCTCATCTCCAGCCACATCATTCAAGATGAAACTTCACCATAAATCTGCACACGTTGTGGCTGGCACTCCTGCATAGCTTGTGGTAATTGTGACAGGTGGACGGGTGATAATGGGTGAGATTCATTTTTCCCCTTTGTGTTTTGCTCTCACCACTTGCCACAGGCCCAATCTATCAGCTGTATCCTTCTGATTGGGCCAGGCCAATGCGACTGGAGCTAATGCACCATTATTAATGGCGTACCTTGATTTATTTATTATCTAAATGGCCAGGGTAAGATTTTATCTTCTGTTGTCTAGATCATGAGTCCTCCAGTAATATAACTGCTAAGCTATTATATCCTTCTGACAGGGATGATTATGATAAATAAATCTTTTATAAGCAAATAGGAATGAGTCCACAAATGTTCAATGTATCCTTTGAGTAAGCTACCCTTTTACCATTCCTTTGTGACAATTCTGTTACTCTAAGAAGGTTTTTTTGTCCTTGGGTTTTTTGAAGAGAGGTTGTAAAAGCAGAGGTGCTGAAGAGTCTAGTTTAACAGTGGAAGGAGAGTGGCCAGTTCTCACAGTTTAGGTCTGTTCTTTAGCTGTAGCAGTCACAAAATGTGAGAGTCCAGGAGAGATGCAGGCTTTAGTAAAAAATTATTCTGACTTTCTCTGAAATCTCTCTCTGTGTGTTGTTTCCTCCTGCTTGTAAGAATCTGCGATTGAATTTACCTTTTTGCCAAGAGGTGTGTAATGGAATACTGTTACTTTATTGGAACAGTTAATTAGTCATAGTTACTGTATTGAGTTGATTAAGTTTTCCAATAGTTGCGTTATTCTAAATTCCACTTTCTTTTGTTCATGTTTACCTGTAGTGTTTAAATAAATTCTGTTTTGCTTAAAGCTGAGTAGTTTAACCAGCTGCATCAGTCCTGGAAGATCCAATTCACATCTGCCTTTAAAATAAGACATGGGGTCTAGACTACATTCTGAAAATATTTTAAAGGATCTGGCTCGGTCCATAATACCTTAGGAAATAATTCATCCGCAATGAAGACATTAGACATTTGTTGAATGTTGTAAGGCAGTCCATAGGCAAAATTCAGGCAAAGTATGGGACTGGCTGCTCTAATAAAGATCACTGTCTCTGTTCCTTCCAGTCTGCCAGAGGGACCATAAATAATGGCTACCAATCTGGATTCCATTAAATCATCAAGAACGTGACATGCACCTTGTTTGTAAAAATGAACAACTTCAGTATTTATTGAGTTATAGAGTTGTACAGCATGAAAACAGATCCTTCAGTCCAACTCATCCATGCCAACCAGGTATCCTCAATTAATCCAGTCCCATTTGCCAGCATTTCCAAGGCCAGTTAGGGTTTTCATTTGCAGGAGGCTACAGACGCAGTTATCTAGGTTGCACATATTCACAGAATCTTAGAATTGCACAGTACAGGAGAGCTCCCGGTCCATCAAGTCTCTATCACCAAAACTGCAACACCACCTGCAATACTCCCACTATCCTGCATTAAGACCATTGCCTTAAATGTTATGATACTCCAAGTGTTTATCCAAGAATATTTACCTGCCTTACCCAAAGTGAGTAGCCTTCAATAATGACCAGGATTCCACATCAGCGAATAGTTCTCCTTCAACATTGAATTACCTTCAAGCACCCATAGAACCCTACAGTGTGGAAACAGGCCCTTCAGCCCAACAAGTCCACATCTCCTGTCCGAAGAGTATTCCACCCAGACCCATTCCCCTACCCTATTATCTGATATTTACCTCTGACTAATGCACATAATCTATGCAGTCCTGAACACTATGGGCAATTTAACATGGCCAATTCACCTAACCTGAATTGTGGGAGGAAACCGGAGCATGTGGAGGAAACCCACGCAGACACGGGGAGAATGGCAAACTCCACACAGACAATCGCCCAAGACTGGAATTGAACCCGGGTCCCTGGTGCTGTGATGCAGCAGTGCTAACCACTGAGTCACTGTACCACCCATAGTACTGATCAGTGACATCATCAAAGCAGGAGATCCCAAAGGGAACTCTCTCAACTTGTTCTGACTTCAGCTTCAGCCAAGAGCCAATCTTTTAGAAGTTTAACTATAAGAAATAACTTGCTGAGGATCCTTTGCTTCACAAAACCCTTAATTCAACTTTAAAGTATTCGCCTCGTTAAAGGAACTTGACCTGTCTTTTAGAAGGTGAAGGCTGTAAACCAGAGATTGAGTTTTTGTAAAGATCTTTAATCAACCTGTTCAGGTAAGTTCTGACATACATCTGGACCAGGTTAGATTCAAACCCATACCTCCTGTCAGAGGTAGGGATACTACCACTGTGCCACAAGAACCTCTCTGAGTTAACCTACTTTTATAATCAACCTATTCAGAGATGTTATTACACACTTCTGGAGAAGGTTGGACTTGACCCCAGGCCTCTTGGTCCAGGGATAGGGATAATACCACTGTGCCACAAGAACCTCTCTCAGTTAACTCGGTTTTTTTAAACACATTTTCAAATCAACCTGTTCAGAGAAGCTATTATATACATCTGGAGCAGGTGGGGCTTGTACCTGTGTCTCCTGGCTCAGAGGAAGGGACACTACCATTGCAGCACATGATCCCTTCTGAGTTAACTATGATTTGTATCAGTTTATGACTTTCACCTGCAATTAATCTTGCTGTGCGTGTGTAAATGTCATTACAACTCAGCAACAGGGAGAATTCCTGGTTCTCTTGAAACACAATTCCATAACCCAGAGGAGAAAAATACTTAAAAAAAACATGGTAATGCTTAGAAATGCACATACTGGTCACACTGGAGAGCTGTTCTAAGGTATGCAAGACAAGTTGGACATGTTTTATCAATTGTTTTCTTTCATGGAAAATTAATTGGACAAATACCTGATGATTATGTGAGATAAGGCAATGTAAGCCATGGCTCAGTATAAAGTTAAAAATCACACAACACCAGGTTATAGTCCAACAGGTTTAATTGGAAGCACACTAGCTTTCGGAGCGACGCTCCTTCATCAGGTGATTGTGGAGGGCTCGATCGTAACACAGAATTTATAGCAACAATTTGCAGTGTGATGTAACTGAAATTATACATTGAAGAATTGATTGTCTGTTAAGCCTTTCATCTATTAGAATACAGTAATCACCTGATGAAGGAGCGTCGCTCCAAAAGCTAGTGTGCTTCCAATTAAACCTGTTGGACTATAACCTGGTGTTGTGTGATTTTTAACTTTGTACAACCCAGTTCCAACATCGGCATCTCCGAATCATGGCTCAGTACGTAAGACTGGCATGGCTCAGTTAAAAGAAAAAGAACAACAAGCAGGAGTAGGCAATTCAGCCCCTTAATCTTGGTATACCATTTAATGTGATCATGGCTGATTTCATCTAGGTCTCAACTCCACTTTGCTGCCCACTCTCTATAACCCTTCCATCCATTACTAATTAAAAATTCGTCATAGAATCATTCCAATGTAGAAGCAGGCCATTTGGCTTATCAAGTCCACACTGACCCTCTGAAGGGCACCCCTCCAAGACCCACTTCATCCCCATAACCCAGCATTTCCCATGGCCAATCCACCTTGCCTGCACATCTTTGGACTGTGGGAGGAAATCGAAACACTTGGAGGAAACCCACTCAGACGTGGGGAGAACGTGCAAACTCCACACAGACATTCACCTGAGACTGGAATCGAACCCAGGTCCCCTGGTACTGTGAGGCAGCAATGCATGCCGTTGGGCTGCCCACTGTGTCTTTTGCTGATAAGCTGGAAAATTCAGCCCAGTGTTCCTTCTTTGGAACTAAGAGATTATTTGCACTACCCGGGGAATCGAAAAGAGAGGAGACCAGCCTCAGACTGAAGGCTGAAAGGTCAATCACTCACTGTTGAAATAAGGAGCAATTTCTTTGCTTGCGGATTGTGGAAGTTGGGCACTATCTACCCATGTGAGTTGTGGATCCCCCATCATTAATTATCTGAGGTTGGCTTTGGTCTCCCATTGAATCATGGGACGCAAAGAAAAATCAGCAAAGTACAGCTGATGCTGAGATCAGCTGTGATCATATTGAAAGGCAAAACAAACTCAGGGATCCTAATGATGTTCTTCCGTTGCTACTTTTTATTTTCTGATTTAGCAAAGTCATTAAGTTTGTTTTATATTCTACCAGGTGTGCCACAGGAGATATATTGCTGGCTTTGACATGAAGCTAATGCAATCATAACTCTTTGTAAGACCCAGTACCCCCAACTGTAGGCAACAGGACCCCCTCCTCTTTTCATGAGATTGATTCACCAAAATTTGTACTCCTACATCTTCTTTTTAACTTCTTGGTAATGTCTTCATAAATCAAATAGCATTTTTTATCATCATTCTTTTTTGAGGAAAATTACAATTTCTTTTTCAGTCGCTGTAGGTTTTTAAGAACCATAGTGACCCTCAATTATTTGTGGCACCACCTCTGAGCAGTCAATTGTCAGTGCCATTTATACCTGCAATGCAACAAATGATACTGGACCTTGAAACTTAGCTGCACCCAGGGATGATCTGGACTATTAAAGCACTCATGCTTGCTTTCCACTGGTTGAAAACCAGCAGGTTAACACTGGCCCCATTACCTGCAATTCAAAAATGCTCTTTTGCTTCAGAGAGCATGATTCATCAGAAACAAAGTGCCTTTACATTAATTCCTTTCTGTTCACAGCT
The DNA here is from genome assembly GCF_004010195.1 of Chiloscyllium plagiosum. NCBI lineage: Eukaryota > Metazoa > Chordata > Chondrichthyes > Orectolobiformes > Hemiscylliidae > Chiloscyllium > Chiloscyllium plagiosum. The sequence goes on from NC_057725.1 coordinate 16,361,532, forward strand.
TTATTACTTTCCAGCAAGGAGGAACCAGCCTTTATTTTAGCCTCTCCTCATTTCTAACTACAGCAGAAAAATCTAAACTTAAAAAGACTTGCACCTTTCAAGAGTAAGGCAATAACCATTACAGAAATGGAGATTCATTGTGTGTAATCTGACATTTTCACCAACATATTATCACCATAAAGTGGATTTTTCTATCTTTCATTTTAGACATCATTATGGCTTTGTCAAATTATGGGAATGTAGAAACATGAAAAGTAGGAAAAATACATTTAATCCCTTGATCCTGCCCCACCATTTCATGAGATCATGCCTGATAGTCTATCTGAATTTAATTTTCCTGCACTACCTCAGAGCCTTTTAGGTCTTCAATATTTAGAAATCTATTGATCTCTGTCTTGAATATATTCAATGATTGAGCATCCACAACTGTCTGAAACAGAGAATTTCTTAAAGATCCACCAACCTCTAAGTAAAGAAATTCCTCCTCATCACAGTCGTTTTACCCCTTAATCTAAGACTGTATTTATCAATTCTAGATCCCTGATCAAGGGAAATAGCCTATTAAACACCTAAGAGCATTTTCTATACTTCAATGAGATCACGTTTTTTTCTTCTGAACTGGAGAGAATATAAACCCAGATTCCTCAAATAAAAGAAAAATACTGCAGATTCTAGAAATCTGAAATAAAATAGCGAATGCTGGAGAAACATTACAGCACCTGTGCAGAGAAAAAGAAGACTTAAAGTCATGACTCCAAGGAAGAGTTCTGATGAAGAGTGTGTAAACTGACAAGATTCTGATGCTGAGTCTGGTGAGATATGGGAAAAAACTCACTTGGCCAAATATAGAACATAGAACATAGAACAATACAGCACAGAACAGGCCCTTCGGCCCATGATGTTGTGCCGAACATTTGTCCTAGCTTAAGCACCTATCCATGTACCTATCCAATTGCTGCTTAAAGGTCACCAATGATTCTGACTCTGCCACTCCCACAGGCAGCGCATTCCATGCCCCCACCACTCACACCTGACACCCCCTATACTTTCCACCCTTCACCTTAAATTTATGTCCCCTTATACACTCTGTTGTACCCGGGGAAAAAGTCTCTGAC
>NC_057725.1:16362656-16364694 GCF_004010195.1 Chiloscyllium plagiosum
CTCTGCACCCTCTCCAAAGTTTCCACATCTTTCCTAAAGTTAGGCGACCAGAACTGCACACAGTACTCCAAATGTGGCCTTACCAAGGTCCTATACAGCTGCAACATCACCTCACGAGTCTTGAATTCAATCCCTCTGCTAATGAACGCTGATACACCATAGGCCTTCTTACAAGCTCTATCCACCTGAGTGGCAACTTTCAAAGATCTATGAACATAGACCCCAAGATCCCTCTGCTCCTCCACCTTACTAAGAACCCTACCGTTAACCCTGTACTCTGCATTCTTATTTGTCCTTCCAAAATGGACAACCTCACACTTGACAGGGTTGAACTCCATCTGCCACTCCTCAGCCCAGCTCTGCATCATATCTAAGTCCCTTTGCAGCCGACGACCGCCCTCCTCACTATCCACAACTCCACCAATCTTCGTATCAAATGGTGACAAACTCTGCAAAAACATCTCAGTGCAGCTCAGACGTAGACAAATGTTTGTAAGATTCAATCTTACATGTTTACTCACTCCAAAGATATTGCCAGACCTGCTGAGTTCCTCGAGGCTGCTAGCCTATCTAAATCCCCTTAAAGCCTCCTTGTATCCTCTTCAAAACCCCACCTTGTTTTGTGTTTAATGCCCACTTTCAAATCATTGATACAAATTGTGAATAGTTACGGTCTAAACATTGATCCTTGTGGTACTCCACAAGTCATAACCTGTAACCTAAGAATGACCAATCTATTTCTATCCTCTACGTTTTGTCCATTAACCAATTATCAATCCAAGTCTGTATTTTACCAGCCCATTCCCCATCTCATTTGCTCTAATTTTGCCAATTGACTTCCTGAGTGATATCTTCTGTAATCCAAATACACCACATGCATTGATTCTCCTTTTGAACCATAGTATTATCAAAAATGTTCCGATATGTTTGTTAAACATGATTACACATCTATAAATCTGAGTTAACCCTGCCCAATCCTACCATGAGTATCTAGGTATTCAATTTTCACATCTGTTTAATAGATTCTAAGAGTTTCACTATTCAGGCTAACAGGTCTGTAGTTCTCCTGTTTTCCCTCTACTAGCTTTCTTAAATAGTGGTACCACATTTACTGCCTTGGAAGAGGACCACCAAGGCATCTATAATCTCTGTAGCTCCCTCTTTCAACACAGAAGGATCATTAGATCCTAAGGTTTTATCAACTATCTGTCCCATTGATTTCTCTTTGTGCTACTATTTTGACAAATGCTACTTTCTTTCAGCACCTCACTGTCACTACTTCTTTGGTTCTCTCACATTTCGAAGGTTTATGTATCATTGTCTGTGAAGATGGATATGCAGAGCTGAACTTTCCAAGTCCCCGAATGACATGGGCAAAGGCAAAATCAGGAAATGAGATTCTTGAATTCTGAATAATAATCTGAGTTTCCACTCAAGATGGCTGAATGAGAATCTCACCAGTGAGTGGCAAAAGGCCCATTTGCAAGAATTGCATCTCATTATTATCTAATTATCCATTAGAGTCACCATTAAGTAGAATGGATGGCTTTGAGGTATGTAGAGAAGAGGTGTTGGAAATTCTGGAAAGGGTGAAAATAGATAAGTCCCCTGGGCCTGATGGCATTTATCCTAGGATTCTCTGGGAAGCAAGGGAGGAGATTGCAGAGTCATTGGCCTTGATTTTTATGTCCTCGTTGTCTACAGGAGTAGTGCCAGAAGATTGGAGGCTAGCAAATGTGGTTCCCTTGTTCAAGAAGGGGAGTAGGGATAACCCTAGTAACTATAGGCCGGTGAGTCTCACTTCTGTTGTGGGCAAAATCTTAGAGAGAATTGTAAGGGATAGGATTTAGGAACATCTGGATAGGAATAATGTGATCAAGGATAGTCAGCATGATTTTGTGAAGGGCAGGTCGTGCCTCACAAACCTTATTGAATTCTTTGAGAAGGTGACTAAGGAGGTGGACGAAGGGAAAGCGGTAGATGTGGTGTATATGGATTTTAGTAAAGCGTTTGATAAGGTTCCCCACGGTAGGCTACT
>NC_057725.1:16365265-16401191 GCF_004010195.1 Chiloscyllium plagiosum
CTATTACGAGGGGGTATAGCTTTAAATTAAGGGGTGGTAGGTATAGGGCAGATGTTAGGGGTAGGTTCTTTACTCAGCGAGTCGTGAGTTCATGGAATGCCCTGCCAGTAGCAGTGGTGGACTCTCCCTCATTATGGGCATTTAAGTGGGCATTGGATAGGCATATGGAGGATAGTGGGCTAGTGTAGGTTAGTTGGGCTTGGATCGGTGCAACATCGAGGGCCGAAGGGCCTGTACTGCGCTGTATTCTTCTATGTTCTATGTTCTATGTAATCTTACCTCATTTATATGCAGTTCCTCAGGCTCCCATGTGACAGAAAGAGAAACTAGATGGCGAGAATTCCTGATGTGAAAGACAGAACAGGTATCTGGTGCCCCCAGTTCGCTGCTTACTCCTGCAGCTCTCCATCTTGGCCAGCAGTCTCCAACATCTTAGAACATGGTCTCTGGACAATGACTGCCTGCATCCTTATCATTCAGGGATATCGGCATCAAAACACACCACATCAATATGAAACAACTTTAACTCACTTCGAATACAGTTCATGGTCTCCAAACTGCACTTTGGAGATCATGAGCACCTAACCTTACAATGCTGCTTCCAGGGATAAGTGACCATCTCATGAATTGCCAGTAAATTTAGTTGGCCATTGGTGGGATGTGTGGACAGTAGCAGATCTAAAGATGAGTGGGGCAGTTATGCAGTTAGCCAGGAGTTGGACAAGATTTCAAATCTTCTATTATTTCTTTGGTACTCTCCAGTTAAGTAAATTAGATTCTTGCAGTGTCTCAGGGAGCTGGGCAATGGCCAATGCAAGTTTAAACTTTCTGGACAATTTCTACAATGTCAGTATGTCGGGACCTCCAAGGGTCCTGATGTATATCCAAGAGGCAGGGGAAGTCTGGTTAGTCATCATTAAGAGACTGGAAGGCCCAAATCATCTGTTATACCATGGCAACAGAATGTTCATAGTAGCAAGTTAAACACAAAGCTCCTAAGTAGTCACTATCTGAAGAGAAATTTAAAAAAAAGAATCTGTGGTCAATGAGGATATTTTTTTGGAGGGCTCTGTTGTTTTTAGCAATCATCTTAAGTTTGAGTATGCTTATAGCCACAGCTTTGAAAGATTAATTCATTATGCTTAGTAATAAGCAACATTTTACCCATAAGATTCATTTTAATTATATGATAGGAGCTCTACAAGCTTCAAAAGGACAGCAATTCTTCTGCTTCATGTAGTTTTCTTCAGCTGAAAATATATTACAATTTTCAATTTATGTTTTCAAGTACAAATTTAATTATTTCATCCCACATTTCAACCTACATTACAATAGTAACTAGACGTTATTGTTTATAAAGATGTAATGGATCCATTGATATTAAACTGATATTCATGTTATCTGCATTATCTCAATAATAGGAAATTTTCTACATGGGTTTGTCCAATTGTTTGAAATTTTTGATGCAAGTGAATTCAAGTTATTTTCATATTGCAATGCACTGCCAAAGAAATGTGTTTTCATCCCATTGATCCAGCATTGATTTGAATTGATGATTCAGGGTTAAACGGCTACTTACTTAACACGAAATCTTGACTTGCTTGAAAGGACCTATATGAAAGTAAGTCTTCCTTTTATAATGTCTCTGCCAGTTGAATCACAAATTCTAGCAGATTTAACAGCAAGGTTTTGTATCCACTGAGATAACAGCACAAAGCACAGGTGATCCACTATTACACCTCACAACATGCAGATTGAGACACTGAATTGAATTCATTCACATTATATAGCGGCATTATATAAATTCACTATGCAACCAAATAAAACCATATTGGCAGTCTATTTCCATTTACATCTATCTCCAAAAATGCAAGCACTTTTCAAAACTTGTTTTAATTAAAGCGATAGTTACATTCAGCTATCCATTCTCAGATAACTGTCGTTGATGCTGGCTCTATTACTCCACAGAAAACCAGAAGGGGGATATTGTTTTATTTGCTGTTATGCTGTACGACTGATGTATGATTCATGGGAAGCCATCAAAATGCAATTAACACATCAGCTATTTGTTGAAAGAAGTAACGCGTCACAATAACTTATGATATAGGAGCGGACACAGGCCACTCAGCCCTCTGAGTCAGCTCTGCTGTTCAGTGAGAATCAAAGGCAGATCTGACAAACCACAACTCTTCTTTTCTGCTTTTTTTCTCATAACTCTTGACTTGCTTACTGATTAATAATCTGTCCATCTCAGCCTTGAATACACTTCATGACCCTGCCACGACAGCCCTTTGTGGTAAAGAATTAGACAGATTCTTTGAGAGAGGAAATTCCTCTCCAATTCTGTCTTAAATGTGTCACCCATTACTCTGAGATTATGCTTTCTAATCCTTGACTCTCATACAAGAGGGAAACGATCGCTATGTATCTACCTTGTTAAGTCTGTTAAGAATATTGTAATAAGGTCACCTCTCATTTTTCTAAATTGCTGCGGGTACTCAACCTCTGTTCATAAGACAGGCCATCCATTCCTGGTATCAGCTGAGTGATTCTTCTGTGGCTAGAACATCCTTTCTTACATAAGGGGTCCAAAACTGTTCACAGTATCCCATTTGTGGTCTAATTAGAGCCTTGTATACACATTTTAGACACCTTGGACCAGGTTTCTAGACTGAACAGAAATTATTCAAGTCATAGAGGTCTACAGCATGGAAGCAAGCCCTTAGCCCCAACTTGCCCATGTCCTCCAGTTTTTACAATTAGATTAGTCCCATTTGCCGGTGTTTGGTTCATATCCCTCCATACCGATCCTATCCATGTACCTGTCTAAATGGTTTTTAAATGGTGACATTGTACTCACTTCCAGCATTACCTCTGGCAGCCTGTTCCAGAAACTCACCACCCTCTGTGTGAAAAAAATGACTAATGTTTTGACATTAATGTCCTACGGTGAACTACTTTTTTGAAGTCTTTATTTTCTGATTGAATTGCTCTTGACATAATAAAAATGTCCCAACACATAAAAACATACAAATTTTCTGTTTTATCTTCAGTTTATTAGAAGCATGAAATAAAATATTTCTTGGTGAATTAATTATGAATGTTTAGGCATTTGATTCTGAATGATATCAGAACAAAATGGAAATACTGCAAGGAAAGCATTCCTGCTTGCTTTATTAAGTCGAACTAAAGCTGAATCATTTCACTTATCAACTGGTTAGGGGTAAAATTGCTTTCTAGCTTTGCACAGGGTAATATTTATTATAATTAATTAGACTTTAATGATAAAGAAACAAATATACACTACTGGCATATATCACTTTTAACCAAAAGTCTAATCCCTTTAGAAACTCCCTCTTGCATTCTATTGACAGAATCGTTCTTAGACGAGCCAGGTCATTGATGTTCAGATGTCATTCATCTGGAAGCTTCCACTGGTTTTAACAATTAAGAACAATCGTTCTCAATTCTGTGTCTAATTGTGTGTGTGTCTGTAACTCCAACCTAGTCGATTAATTGAGAATCAATTAGTTGCACTTGTCAGCAACTCCTTGGCCGTATGTTGCAATAACACAGTCACAAGACACAAGATTTCACAACACATAACAAATTCCTTGCCCTGAAATTATGAGGCTTTCCTGGTAAATCCATGTCTCTTTGTAAATAAAAATTTCTTTCTCCTTGCAGTCCATTGTTTTATAAAACACAGAAATACAAATTCACAGCCCGTTACAGAAGTAAGATAAAATGTAGTTTACAATAATACAAAACTAAGAATCTCAGTAAGGTAGGATACTTACCTATTCAGCTGAATTTTACAACACCAGGTTATAGTTCAACAGGTTTATTTGGAAACACTAGCTTTTGGAGCGCCGCTCCTTCATCAGGTGGTTGAAGGAGCAGCGCTCTGAAGGCTTGTTCTTCCTAATAAACCTGTTGGACTATAACCTGATGTTGTGTGATTTTTAACTTTGTCCACCCCAGTCCAACACCGGCACCTCCAATCACAGCAACTGAATCTTGTGATCATAAATCACTGGTCAGAATGGTGATCATTTTCACAATCTTTCTAATTGAGAAGTTATGTCAACTATTCTTAATGTGCACTTACAGTTCTTCCTAATAAACCTGTTGGACTATAACCTGATGTTGTGTGATTTTTAACTTTGTCCACCCCAGTCCAACACCGGCATCTCCAAGTCACAGCAACTGAATCTTGTGATCATAAATCACTGGTCAGAATAGTGATCATTTTCACAATCTTTCTGATTGAGAAGTTATGTCAACTATTCTTAATGTGCACTTACAGTTTCTCTTCACTGGTGACCCTGGTCTCTGATATTGTCCATGGTGCAACAGAAATGTCAGATACAATAACATCACATCATTCTCTAGGTTGACTTCAGTTCCATCTGTGAATTGAAATACCTGATGTCTTGACCTTGTATGATCTAATCTGTTCCCAAATCCTAATAACCTCCACAGGATAGTAAGTACCCAATAAATGATAAAAACATGGATCTTTTGCCTATTTACAATTGAGCTGATTTTGGTCTGGCTCGTACTTTGCATGACAGTTTCGTCTTCCCATGTTGAAGGAAGCACATCTCTTACTGTTGAAAACATAGAAACATGATGGCTTAGTAGGGTAGATTTAACTGCTTCTCAAACACCAACCTTGCAGGTGATGGTCCACCAATGCCCAAAAGAGTACCTTGTGTATTATTCAAATCTCAAATCAATATTCAAAGCTCAGTGGTTAGCACTGCTGCCTCACAGCATCATGGACATGGGTTCAATTCCAGCCTCGGGTGACTGTGTGGAGTTTGCACATTATCCCCGTGTCTGCATGGGTTTCTTCTGCGTGCTCAGGTTTCCTCCTACAATTCAATGGTGTGCAAGTTAGGTGGATTGGCCATGCTGAAATGCCCATAGTGTCCAGGGATGTGTACGTTAGGTGGATTAACCATGGGAAGTGTTGGGTTACAGGGATAAGGTAGGGGAGTGAGTCTGGGTGGGATGCTCTTCGTTAAGGTGATGTGGACTTGTTGGGCCAAATGGCCTGTTTCCACACTGTAGGGTTTCTATAATTCTGTGATATATTCCTTCCACCTAAACTTTGAAACGATGGTGCAAATCACATGTTAAACAATACCATATGACTTTTGTTAATGTGACAATGATGTCATGTGATGGACTCCCACTTGGCAAATGTTCTTGAACCAGGTTATTGGAGATAACTTCGGCTGTGACAGCAAATAAGCTGAAAAGACCATCGATCATGTGTGTCACCACCATCAAGAATTACTTCTGTTGATTTGGTTGACAACAGCCTAGTGGTATAAAACAAAAGAGCAAGGAGACAGTATGTAGCCACCGACAAAATGTTATTTAGATTACAATTTGAAAATCGGCTACAGAGTAGGATATTGTGAATTAATTCATTGATAATGATTGCTGATTACAAAACAGCAGTTAAACCTTTGCTCATATTGGCACCATAGACAATGGAACCTTCTTTTTAAACTCAGCATTAATGAAATTGACTTGCCTATGATCTGAGGTAAAACCAGGCAGGAATTAATGAAAACTAGCATGAATCACATATATTTTACAATCAAAAAGGTGCCAGAAAGTTACATAGCTTTGAATGCAGTAGGCAAGTAGAGAGAGAATAGTATTAAAGGCAAATACTGTACATTGATGATAGTCAAAAGCTGGAGATTTACTTACTATTCGGTGCAAAACTAGAAAGCAATTTTACCTCTAATTGGCTGATAAATGGGATGTTTCAACTTCAGTGTAAGCTTTAGTTTGACTTAACAAAGCAAGCAGGAATGCTTTCCTGGCAGTATTTTCATTTTTGTTCTGATGTCATTCAGAATCAAGTGCCGATATATGCATAATTAATTTGCCAAGAAATATTTTATTTCAGTGCTTCTCATAAACTGAAGATAAAAAAAGAAAATTTGTGCATTTTTGTATGCCAAGACAGTTTTATTATGTCAAGAGCAATTCAATCGGACTTCAAAAAAAGTAGGCCATTAATGTCAAAACATGAGCCATCACATTTCTCTCTGTTCAGAACTTTGAAGCATAGCACAAAAGGAGATCATTCAGCTTATCTTGTCTATGTACACCCTTTGAGCAAACCAAACTTATTCCAAAGTCTATTCTGCTTCAATATTTGTGGGCGGCACGGTGGCACAGTGGTTAGCACTGTTGCCTCACAGCGCCAGAGACCCGGGTTCAATTCCCGACTCAGGCGACTGACTGTGTGGAGTTTGCACGTTCTCCCCGTGTCTGCGTGGGTTTCCTCCGGGTGCTCCGGTTTCCTCCCACAGTCCAAAGATGTGCAGGGTCAGGTGAATTGGCCATGCTAAATTGCCCGTAGTGTTAGGTAAGGGGTAAATGTAGGGGTATGGGTGGGTTGCGCTTCGGCGGGTCGGTGTGGACTTGTTGGGCCGAAGGGCCTGTTTCCACATTGTAATGTAATCTAATCTAATGTTGACCCGGTTATAAACAGGTGCAGCTGTCTTGAACCTTGACATTGCTATGGCAATGCATACCATCACACGACTGAATTTAATTGCCATGTTGTTCCCCTTGTCCACTAGCCAGGGATCTAATGGTGGACTCTAATGACCACTTCTGAAAGTCTCAGTGGGATTAGCTCCTTGCCAGGAATTTCCCTAATTGCATTCTATGTTCCCTGAGCCTTACAGATGGGCATCCCACCTCCAAGATATGCCAGCCACAGAGATCCCAATATCTCCCCATACCCTAAAGTGGTGTCAATGAGGGCTGAAGGGAAAGGTACATGAGGTAGCCTTGATGGATGAGTGAGGCAGGCCCTGATAAGAGGCTAGGTGCTCATGATGGAAAGCAAGGAAGGGGTGTTTCTGGCGGGGGTGAGCCTTACTTGCAAAGACCTCAAAAAGAAAGCCAACTCCAGCTTTAGATTAGATTAGATTACTTACAGTGTGGAAACAGGCCCTTTGGCCCAACAAGTCCACACTGCCCCGCCGAAGCGCAACCCACCCATACTCCTACATCTACCCCTTACCTAATACTACGGGCAATTTAGCATGGCCAATTCACCTGACCTGCACATCTTTGGACTGTGGGAGGAAACCGGAGCACCCGGAGGAAACCCACGCAGACACGGGGAGAATGTGCAAACTCCACACAGTCAGTCGCCGAAGGCGGGAATTGAACCCGGGTCTCTGGTGCTGTGAGGCAGCAGTGTTAACCACTGTGCCACCGTGCCGCCCATACTTGTAGGGAGGCTGCCAGGGAATAGCTGAGGTAGCCATCTCACATGGCTCAATTACTCCTGCTGCAGTCGGAAGGCAGCAGCAGGGAGATGATGCTATTCAATGGCCCTTAAATACCCACGCAAGGACCTCAATTGGCCAAGGAGTGTGAAGACTATTCTGACAGCCCTCTTGTGGTGCCGCTAATGTCTCTACACCTGGACCAGGAGGTCCACACTCATGTCCCACTGCTGCTGCAGAGGTGTGTTATAACATCTTCTTTAGAAAATTAGGTTAAACGAAAAGAAAAGGATGATGTGGAAATTGCACAGTTGGAGTTGCACAGTGGTGGACAAGGTCAAAAATCAAATGACACCAGGTTATAGTCCAACAGGTTTAATTGAAATTGCAAGCTTTTGGAGCTCTGCTCCTTCTTCAGTAATGGTATGATAGGGAGATACAAGACACAGTATTTATACACAAATAGTTAACAGCTTTAAAGCTAGCTGCCCTTGTTGAATTCTTTAATCAGTTCAGAGGTAGACTGCTAATTAAAATGAAAAATTGAGGTTCCTTTCAAGTCTTAATCCCGAGATAATTAAAGGTTTTCTCAATGTACAAGCTGTGACATCACAGGTTAGACAATGCACGTCCAGTGTGAGGTTCTGCATCGAATCTATGTTTTAAGCTCAGGTCCGGTTTTATTTTTTTGAAAGCAAAGAATTTTGAACGAAATAATTCCCCCCAACGTATATGTGTAAGGCTGTCTTTGATCGTTTCCATCCCTAACATCATCAGGGGAGTTGGGAAATTGATAGGCTCTCCACTCTGTACCTTCAAGTTCAATGAAATCTCTTCCCAACTCCTCCTAGCCACTTCACATTGCAGCAGTAAATGTTAATCACGTGCGCATACGGAAAGTACTATTATTTTAAAAGTAATTGGAAGGTGCTGCTGAAGACCGAAACCATTAGAATGGATTTATTTTTGGAAATTGGTCATAGGAAATTGATATATTGCGAATAAAATCATGCACATGGTTGCTGGAAATTATTGATCATTGAATCTGATAAAAATGAATGATGGAAAGCATGGTAATTGCACAAAAGGAATGGGTAAGGTGAATAGCCAAAGTCTTCTTCCTAGGGTGAGGGAGTCCAAAATTAGAGGGCATAGGTGTGAGGTGAGAGGGGAAAGATTTAAAAAGGACGTGAGGAGTAACTTTTGTTGGTGGTGAATGGAACGAGCTGCCAGAGGAAGTGGTGGAGGCTGATACAATTACAATATATAAGAGGCATGTGGATGGCTGTATGAATAAGAAGGGTTTAAGTGGGATATGGACCAAATGCTGGTAAATGGGACTAGGTCAGATAGGATAGAAAATGAGGTCTGCAGATGCTGGAGATCAGAGATGGAAATGTGTTGCTGGAGAAGCGCAGCAGGTCAGGCAGCATCTAGGGAACAGGAGAATCGATGTTTCGGGCATTAGCCCTTCTTCAGGATAGGTCAGATAGGATGTTTGGCCGGTGCAGATGAGTTAGACCAAACAAGTCTGTTGCCATGCTGCATGAATCTATGACTATGATTATGACTCTAAAAGATCACTGTGCTTTGTTGGCTATTACACAATGACTAGAATGTGCTAACTTCAGGCAGTCACAATTGAACTAACTTCCTTCACACCTCCCCAGCAGAAAGGGTAACTGAAAGAGCAACACAACAAATGCTTAGATCTTGCAATGTCTCTCCCCATTTTTAAAAACTAAAACTTATGCATTACAATGTAAAATGTTGTCTGTACATAAATGTGCAGTGTACAATATGACAATCGATATCAACATTAATTAACATTTAACCAGTTGGATTATATATTTGTTGTGCTGTTATCAAAACCAAAACATATCTCACTGATACTGCAGAGTAATTGACATGTAAGAAAAATATTTTTGCTAATCACCAGTATGTTTTTTGCAAAAATATCATCATTTGACAACAAGTAACTGAAAGAAATTAGGGCTATCAGTGAATGCAAAATGGTATGGGTGAATCAGGTATTGGAAAGGTGTCTGCTATAGGAAAAAGGGTTTGAAGAGTTATAATCATAATAAGTGGTGGGGTACTTTTGATGGACTGAATAGCCTGCTCCTGTTACAATGTTCTCTGAATCTGACCCACAGTTGGAAATGTTTTTGGAGGGTTCCAGATGTTTGGTACTTGCCCAATAGAAAGTTTCACCACCTCAAGTAATTACCAGTCAGAAGTTTCTGAGGGGCCTTATGCATGTCTTTTGAAGTCAGTCCAGTTTCTAATTATTTGGAAAACCGAAGATCTGGGCCAATGTTTGCTGTCTTATTTTCTCCAGGGTTTCTTATGATCTTTTGCTGATGATATGACAGCAAGAATAGGCAAACCTTCTGTAGAAATTCTCACCCCACGATGTTCGTGGAACAAGTTTGGACTGTTGAGTGACATAGATAAAAGATAATTACAGAACATCTAATTCTTGATTTGGGAATTGTATTTAAGCTTCGTGTTTGGATTTGAAATCCTGTCCAGCGTTGGTACAATGTTTATTTTTTCTTGAATTACGTATCAAAAGTCAATGAATTATCGAATTTCTACAGAAACCTTACAAAATGTAGATTGAGTCCGAATTAAGATTCACCCTGCTTAGCTGATATTCGCTTCATTGAAGAAAACCAAACTCTCCAATTACTTGATCAATCTAGATCCTGATACAACTTGCTCAGAAGATTCAGTCTTCAGTCTGCACTGAATTGCAGCTACAGGTAGGGTCACAATTTTGATGAGAGTGCGGTGCTGGAAAAGCACAGCTGGTCAGGCAGCAACTGAGGACCTGGAGAATTGATGTTTTGAGCATAAGGTCTTCTTCAGGAAATCATCCTTCTCCTCAGCTGCTGCCTGACCTGCTGAGCTTTTCCAGCACTACACTCTCGATTCTGATCTCCAGCATCTGCAGTCGTCACTCACTCCTTCACAATTGTGATGCTTCAACAAACTTCAGTGACTCAATACATAGATCTGGAAACGCAGACATGAAAATTAGGTGAGGTTAGGGCCAAAACAAAAGTGCAAGGAACACCACCAACCTCTGTGCGTGACCTCCTTCAATCTCACAAAGGCCTTTAACTCTGTAAACCATGAGGGATTGTGGAATATCCTCTTCAAATCTGGCTGCCTGCAGAAATTTGTCACCATTCTCTGCCAGCTGCACAATGCCATGCGATCCTCATTAACAGATCCACCACAGACCTAACACAAGTGCAAAGTGGGGACAAGCAGGGCGGCATCATCGCACCAACTCTCTTCTTGGTCTTTGTCACCACAACACTCCACTTCATTTCCATGATGTTCCCTGGTGGAGTAGAGATAGTCTTCAAGTTTCCAGGCCAGAACAAAGGCCACCTCAACTTGTGTCATCGAGCTGCAGAACACAAATGACGCTTGCATGTGCACACGCTCAGAATCTGAGCTACAAACTATCGTTGATGAAACAGAGGTTCTCAGTGAGCCCACAACACTGCCACTGAACCACCAAAATCCACGCTGAGCTCCTAAACAACATGGATCAGTTCACATGCCTCAGGAACCTCTTCACTGTGCGAGTAGACATTGCCTTGATGAAACCTGACATTCACTCCAATGTGTCAATACAGGCTTTAGATGTCTGAGGAACAGAACGTTCAGAGTTCTGAACCTCAAACTCAACATTAAGCTCATGGTCTGTAGAGTAGCCATGGTCCCAACCCTCTTATATCCATTAGAGAGATGGACCAAGCATAGCAGGTACCTCAATTCCTGGAGAGTAATCACCAACGCTGCCGCTGTAAAATCTTGCAAATCTACTGTCAAGATAGACATACCAATGCGAGTGCACAACGTTTCCACCGACATATGGGAAACACTTGGTTTCGAATGTACAAACTGGATAAGAGACATCCACAGAAGGACCAACCACTCTGAGCATCACCAAGTGAAGTACGTAATGGCCAAGTGCAAGTAATAGAAAGAGTGGAAAGAATCCCCGCCCAACCTTCACCCCACCTCACTCCCCCCTCCATTGAATATCACCTGCCTCATCCCTGACACAGTCTGTAATGCCAGGATTGAGTGAGAGAGCCGCTGCAGAGTCCACCCCCGGAGAGGAAGCAACTAATCCTCAAACCTAAGGGGCTCCAAGTGCAGAAGAATGGGCCGGGTACTGGCAGGTGGAACTAGATTGGGGTGGGCTATCTGGTTGGCATGGATGAGTTGGGTGTGTTTCTGTGCCGTACAATTCTTTGATTCTCTGACTGTAATCTCTTAAAATTAATTATTTGAAAGTAAATTACTTACCGCAACATTCATCAAACTTAGGCAGCACAGATCTCATGGAGTAATTCAACACAGAAACGTACCCTTCGATCCAAATGGTCCATGCTGACTATAATCCCAAACTAAAGTAGTCCCACCTCCTCATATCCCTCCAAACCTTTCCTTTCAAGTACTTATCCAAATGTCTTTTAAATATTGTATCTGTACTTGCATCCTTCACTCTCTCTGACAATTCCTTCCATACTCAAACCCGAAAGTTGCCTGTTATGTTTAACAAAATTAATAAGGCTTCTTTGAGGAAGATAAGAACAATGCAATAAATGCAGTGTAGAAGGCTTTCTGCAAAGTGTCTGATAAGATATACTCCAAGCAGCTTATTAGAATAAACCAAGCATGTAGTATGAGATACAGGGACAAATAGACAATTGGTAAAGAGGCAAAAAGCAAAACTTAGGGTTGAATATGTCTTCCTTGCATTGAAGCTGTGTAGGAGTGACATATTCAAATATCTTTATTGACAGGGCTTGTTTGGATCTGGACACAATGAGCACAATCTTAACTGCTGACAAACATATGGTGTTGGCAAGCAAGGAAGAGGATGATAAAGACTAAAGGTGGATGCACTGTGGCAGCAATGTGTCCCTATTAGAAACTTCTGACATAATTCTTTGTTCAACAACATCCATTTTCACTCATTTCCAAAGATCTGCATTCTGAAACATAAATTCAGTCGTTATTTAACATCGAATAGTCATCAGTTGAAAATGTTGACTTGCAATGAAATCAGAATCGAAAGCATGGTGCCGGAAAAGTATAGCAGGTCAGGCAGCATCCGAGGAGCAGGGAAATTGACGGTTCGGGCATAAGCCCTTCATCAGGAATTAGCCTGACCTGCTACGCTTTTCCAGCATCACACTTTTGACTCTGATTTCCAGCATCTGTAGTCCTCACTTTCTCCTTGCAATGAAATCATACAAAGGCTCAAAACACATCAATGGTGGACATTTATCTGCCTGAAGATAGTAATGACTGCAGATGTTGGAAGTCAGAGTTGAAAAAACTGTGGAACTGGAAAGGCACAGCAGGTCAAAAGCTTCAGAGGAGCAGGAAAGTTGGTATTTTGGGTTGAGATCCTTCATCAAGAATGAGGTGGTTAGAAATCTTTGGTGATCAATTGACATAGACCGAAGCTGAAACAAGCATCATAGTGTTCAGCAAGGGCATTCTACTCACACAGAAGAAGTCAAGGAGCTTGAAACTCGGTTAGCCAATGATCAGAATATCTCAGATATCCGATTTTTATATGTCTCAGCATGCAGTGTGTAGACTGTGCATGAATCATGATAATGATTATTATAATGGGAGTTCAAGAATCTGGAAAAACAGTGAATAAAACAACTTTGGCCAAACTTTCCATATAACATTAGGAAGTAGCAATAACTTGAAATCATATGGTGCTTTTAATGCAATTAAAATGTTCCAGAAATACTTCGGACAAAATTTAACTCAAGTCCACATTCATAGTAGATCTCTTGCTGTTCCAAAACCTTTTTTGGAATGTCAGTATTGCTGATGACATGTAGGACTGCACTGGATTATGATCATATGTTATGTATTGAAATGCTGGAGTGGGACTTGAATCCATGGCTTTAATTGGGAAAAATACACCATCTTTATAAGAATTAAAACATGAAAGGCTGACTGGTCTATTTCATGATGAGTGGACCTTTCTTGAAAGGAGCCTCACAACTTAAAGCAGATTTAAGGAAATGTTTGAAGAAAAGACCATTGCTTTTTTAAAGGAATTCTTGATTCGTATTCATTTTTTTATCAAATAATTATGAAATGGAGCTCTAATTTGAATGAATGACTATTTAGATCCGAGAAATAGCATGCTCATTGTGAAATGCAAACTAATTGAGAGTTTCTCAAAACCCTTTGATTTTCCTGTAATACTGCTATAACTCCACTGATTGTAAAAAAAATACTGAACATGTCCTTCAGTTTGAAATGTTACAAATGCTTGCTGCAGAACATTAAAAATGGCTTTAGTTAAGCTTTGGTCAATGAGTAAATGAGCTTTTGTTAAATCCAGGCAATTTTTGCCATCTGTTCAAATATTTTAAAATGCATATTCATCCAGAATATACCAACACATTTTGCTCAGAATTTACGGTCAGGCAACAACTTGATTAGAAGATTTATATTTCTTTGTGATCCTGAAAGGGCTGAGGCAATACAATCAGGCACTGAGAAAGCAGTTACTGAGAGACTAACTATTCTCAACTTCTTCTGAGGTATTGCCTCAGGATTGAGAATTGCAGCCACACTGGTTCAATGGGTCCTGACATGACTGTTAAGCCCAATTTGCAATCTACAGACTCTGCTACTTGTGGATCCGGTGGTGCTTGGAAGTCAGGCAGATGAGGTATTAAGACGTTTGTGTGCTTTCACTTTAGATAGCTCAACCTTGCCTTTATGTCTTCCCCAAGGAGTATCTCCATTGTGTTTGGCATCTTTTTGAACAAGCCTTCTCCATTTTGGTTGGAGGGTGACCAGATTATCCCCAGAGTGGCAGAAGATGCCCTCTTCAATGATGTTTTGAGAACATCCCTAAACTAATTCCACTATCCTCATGGGTGTTTCCTGTCACATTCAAGTCCAATGTAGAAAAATTGTCTCTGGAGCGTGATGTCAGGCACACGAAAAGCATGGCCTTGTGCCTCAGTGCTGGTCATGTTGGCCTGCAAGCATATGTTATTGTCAGATGATCTTTCTTGTTTGGAGGATTTTGTCGTACTGGTGGTACTTTTCCAGGGCTTTGAGGAGTCCACAGCTGAAAAATGTGTTGCTGGAAAAGCGCAGCAGGTCAGGCAGCATCCAAGGAGCAGGAGAATCGACGTTTCAGGCGCAGCAGGTCAGGAGAAGTGCTTATGCCTGAAACGTCGATTCTC
This sequence comes from Chiloscyllium plagiosum, assembly GCF_004010195.1. Taxonomy (NCBI): domain Eukaryota; kingdom Metazoa; phylum Chordata; class Chondrichthyes; order Orectolobiformes; family Hemiscylliidae; genus Chiloscyllium; species Chiloscyllium plagiosum. Next base: position 16,379,811 of record NC_057725.1, read on the forward strand.
CTGTTCCCTGGATGCTGCCTGACCTGCTGCACTTTTCCAGCAACACATTTTTCAGCTCTGATCTCCAGCATCTGCAGTCCTCACTTTCTCCCCTTGAGGAGTCCACGTTAGGTTGTCTAAGTTTCTTCAGTATATATGAGCTCAGAGATCACTGTTGTCCACAAAACTGGGATACTAATCTCAGGTTTGGGATCTGGTTTATCAAACACTTTTTCGACAATCGGCGAAAGGATGATCCGATGTGTTGGAAGTGATAAAGTCAGACACTTCCATCTGGTTTCATAGAGAATAGGTTCATAAGGTCTGGGAGATGTTCCACATTTTGCAGGATCTCATTGTTGATCTTTATCAAGGGAGGCTGTGTCATGGGATCTCACTATATTATCGTAGCAAGGGAGAGTAAAAGGTGGTCATAATTAATCAAAACTTGTGTTACAGATGGGAAGATCGAGAGATCAGAAGAAGGACAAACACTTTAAGCAATTTGGTCACACTGACCCAGGGACTGATATTTAACTCTGAAGAAGTCAAAGTGCTGTCTGGTAAGTTGATAACCTATAATCACACAGGCAGCTTGGAGACATTGAAATATTTTTTTCCGAAGCTGGAAAAGCTGTGTATTATTTGCACGTCATTATGCCATTGAATATAATACCGTAGAACAGCTATACAAAACCTAATTCTCTTACAAGTTAATGAAGATTAGACTTGCTATTTAAAGACAGTTTAGTTCTAAGTTGACATAATGCCAATTACCATTCCTTTGTTGCAATTATGACAACAGAGAAAGCCATTAGCTTTATCTCTAAACCAATGCAATGTTTTGTGGTCGTCATTAATCTGGAATTAAAAGTCTAATGATGGCTATGAAGCCATTGTCAATTATCATCAAAAGCAATCTGCTTCACAAATGTCCCTTTGGGAAGACAACTGTTCTCCTGACCTGATCTGACCAAAAGGTAACACTAGTCCACCTCTGGAAACAAAAACAGAAGTTGCTGGAAAAGCTTGGTAGGTCTGGCAGCAACTGAGTGTTCTGAGGAAGGGTCACCTCACCCGAAACGCTAACTTTGATTTCTCTTCACAGATGCTACCAGACCTGCTGAACAGAAATTGCTGGAAAAGTTCAGCAGGTCTGGTGGTATCTGTGAAGAGAAATCAAAGTTAGCATTTTGGGTGCAGTGACCCTTACTCAGAACACTCAGTTGCTACCAGCTTTTCCAGCAATTTCTGTTTTTGTTTCTGATTTACAGCATTCGAAGTTCTTTCGGCTTTTATTTGGTTAACTCTAAACTGCCTGACCTGAAATAGCCTAGCAAGCGACCCAGTTGAAACAACAGCAACAAAGTGTACAGAAAGGAGGGAAACCGAATGAACTACCAGGCATTGATGAACTACCAGAACTAACAGTGGCATAAGCAGCCCACTTGACATTGCAAAGTCTTCCTTACTAACATCTGAGGCTAGTGCCAAATTTGGGAGACTGGTCAGGCAACAGCCTGATACAGTCATTCTCACAGAATCATACCTTACAGACAATGATCGAGATAACACCATCACCATCCTTGGATATGTCCTATCCCATCAGCGGGACAGACCCAGTAGTTGCCATGGTACAGGTGGCATACAGTTAGGAGAGAGTTGCCCTGGGTGTGTTCAGCATTGACTGTGGACATTGTAAAGTCTCAGAGCATTAGGCAAAACACAGGCAAGGAAACTTCCTGCTGAGTAACACGTATGGTGCCCCTTGGCTGATGAATCAGTATTCAATATTGAACAACACTTGGAAAAAGCACTGAAGGTGAGAAGTTGATCAGGACGTACTCTGGGATGAGTATTCAATGGCCATCACTAAACCAGGTCTAGAAACACAACCACGTTTGTTGAATCCTAAAGGATGCCTGGACTGGGTCCACAGCAGGCGGTGAGAGAACCAACAAGATGGAAGAACATATTTGACCTCACCCTCTCCAATCTACCTGTTGCAGATGCATCTATCCATGACAGTATTGGTAAGAGTGACCACTGCGCAGTCCTGTGGAGATGGTGTCCCACCATCACCAAGCTAAATGGGACAGATTTTGAACACATCCAGGAACAGCAGACTCTAATACAATTTGCAAGTTTATAGCCTAGCATATGCCCCATTCTCAGCAGGGCATGCCAGGAACAGCACTGGGCTTATCGACAAATGAGGTGTCAGTCTGGTGAAGTGACTAAACAGGACAACTTGCATGCCAACCAGTGTAAGCAGCAAGTGATAGACAGAGCTAAGCAATTCCATAACTGATGGAGCAGATCTAAGCTCGACAGTCCTGCCACATCCAGTCATGAATGGTCGTGGGTAATTAAACAACCTAAGAGGAGGAGGCCCCACAAATATCCCATCCTCAATGATGGGAAGCACAGAACATGGAGCAAAGTATAAGCCAGAAAGCATTTACAAAAATCTTCAGCCAGAGTGCTGAGTGGATGATCCAGCTTTGCATCCTCTGGAAATTTCCAGCATCACAGATGCCAATCTTCAGCCAGTTCAATTCTCTCCACGTGATATCGAGACTGAATTGGAGCATTGGATATTGCAAACACTATGGACCTTGACAACATTCCAGAAATAGAAACAAAAACTTCTGCTGCAGAACTTGCTGCAGCACAAGCTGGTCCATTGGGCTGCAATACTAGCATCTATCTGACAATGTGGAAAATTGAGTAAATATCTTCTGCACATAAAAGACAGGACAAATTCAACCTGGCCAATTTTTGGCAGATTGGTCTATTCTCGATCATCAGTAAAGTGTTGGAAGGTTTCATTAATGGTACTATCAAGCAGCACCTGCTCAGTGATGCCCAGTTTTGGGGTCCACTCGGGCCTCTTAGCTCCTGACTTCATTGCAGACCTTGGTTCAAACATGGACAAAAGAGCTGAGTTCCAAGAGGGGAGATGAGAGTGACAGCCCTTGACATCGAGGTATTATTCAACTGAATGTGGCCTCAGGGAACTCACATAAAACTGGAATCAATGAGTATCGGGGAAAACTGTCTCTTGGTTGCAGCCATACTAGGCACAAAGGAAGATAGTTGTGTTTTGGATGTAGGTTTGCTCGCTGAGCTGCAAGGTTTATTTCCATACATTTTGTTACCCTACTAGGTAACATATTCAGTGGGCTTCAGGCAAAGCAATGCTGAAAGTTCCTGCTTTCTAATTATATGTTTGGGTTTCTTTAGGTTGGTGATGTCATTTCCTGTGGTAATGTTATTTCCTGTGGTGAAGTAACTTCCTGTTCCTTTTCTCAGGGGGTAGTAGATGGGGATTAACTCGATGTTTGTTTATAGAAATCCGGTTGGCATGCCATGCTTCTTGGAATTCTCGTGTGTGTCTTTGCTTGGCTTGTCCTTGGATGGATGTGTTATCCCAGTCGGAGTAGTGTCCTTCCTCATCCATGTGTGAGGATACTAGTGAAAGTGGGTCATGTCTTTTTGTGGTGTTCATGTATTCTGGTGGCTAGTTTTCTGCCTGTTTATCCAATATTGTGTTTGTTACAGTCCTTGCACGGTATTTTGTAAATGACATTAGTTTTACTCGTTGTCTGTGTAGTGTCTTTCAAGTTCATTAGCTGCTGTTTTAATGCATTGGTGGATCTGTGGGCTACCATGATGCCAAGGGGTCTGAGTAGTCTGGCAGTGATTTCTGAGATGTCTTTGATGTAGGGGAGAGTGGCGAGTGGCTAGGGTTTCTGGACGTGTTTTGTCTGTTTGTTTGGGTTTGTTGCTGAGAAATTGGCGGACTGTGTTCATTTAGTACCCATTATTTTTGAATACATGGTATAGGTGATTTTTCTCTGCTCTGCGTAGTTCCCATCTGCGAGTTAGACCCCAATACCACCCCCTGAGAAAAGGAATAGGAAGTGACTTCACCACAGGAAAAAACATCACCACAGGAAATGACATCACCAACCCAAAGAAACCAAACATATAAATAGAAAGCAGGAATTTTCAGCATTGTTTTGCCTGAGGCCCACTGAAGATGTTATCTATTAGAGTAACGAAATGTCTGCAAATGAATCTTGCAGCTCAGCGAGCAAACCTACATCCAAAACCTCAACCTGAGCTACAAATCTTCTCAAAACTCTCTAATAGTTGTGTTTGTTGGAGTCAGTCATCTCAGCTTCAGTTCAGCTCTGCAGCAGTTCATCATGGCAGTGTCCTCGGCCCAACCATTTTCAGCTACTTCATCAACGACTTTCCCTTCGTCGGAGGTTCGGAAGTGGGATGAACGATTGCACAGTGTTCACCACCAAACACAACTCAGAGTCATAGGGAAACAGTACAATACCCAGGACAATATCCAGGCCTGCGCTGACAGGTGGCAAGTTATATTAGCACCGTATAAGTCTCGGGCAATCATCATCTCCAATAAAAGAGAATCTATCTATTGCCCTTTGAAATTCAATATCATTACTATGACTAAATCCCTCACTATCAACATCATGGGGTATAAGATTTACCAGAAACTGGAATGGACTAGCTATACAGATACTATGCCTACAAAAGCAGGTCAGGAGGTAGGAATCATGCAATGTTAACTCACCTCCTGACTTGCCAAAACCTGTACTCAAGTTAGGAATATGATTGATTACTTTCCCTTTGACCACATGATCACAACTCCAACAACACTTAATGATCCAGGACAAAGCAGCTCACTTGGTTGACATCACATCCATAAATATTTACTCACTTCGCTATTGATGCCTAGTAGCTCTAGTGTTTAATATCTACTAGATGCACTCCAGAAATTCACAAATACTCCTGAATATAAAAATTGGTAAGTCACATTGTGGGTGTACACGACTTAGGTTAAACCACTGTTGGAATACCACATGCAATTCCAGTTTCCCAAAAAGCTGTTGTCAAACTTGAAATGGTTCAGATAAGATTTACAAGGATGTTGCCAGGGTTGGAGGTTTGAGCTATAGGGAGAGACTGAATAGGCTGGGGGTATTTTCCCTGGAGCGTTGGAAGCTGAGAGGTGATCTTATAGAGGTTTATAAAACCATGAGGGGCATGGACAGAGTGAAGAGTGAAGGTATTTTCACCAGGGAAGGGGAGTCCAAAACTGAAGGGCACTGATTTAACGTGAGAGAGGTAAGATTTAAACGGGACTTAAGGGGCAACTTTTTCACACGGGGTGGTGCATGTATGGAATGGGCTGCCAGAGGAAGTGGTGGAGGCTTGTATAATGACAAAATTTAAAAGACATCTGGGTGGGTATCTGAAAAGGAGGGATAGGGGCCAAATGTTGACAAATGGGATTAGGTCAAATTGCGATATCTGTTCAGTGAGGCAGAGTTGAACTGAAGAGTCTCTTTCCATGTGTAGTACTCTATGGTTCTATATAGCAGAGCAGGGAAATAGCTACTGCAAAATTTATACAAGAATTTTCATTCAAGTTTACACCATGCCTCTTTCTGCTGTGGATCCTGGTATTGAGGCATCTCAGAAATCTTAACAAGCACTCAAATATAATCAAGTTCAGGAAAGTGATGTGTTTTTAAAGTGTAGCAAACTGCAAAATCAAACTGCCGTTACAAATGACAATGAAACCACAAACATTGGTACAAACATCTTCTTCAGTACCTATCAGAAGTGTAGACTGTGAAGTGTATAATTTCATCCAAGAGCCACCATTGGGAAATTCAGTTGCTGTTTGAGAAAAAGTAAAAGTTTGTTTTATTAGTCAATAATTTATTTTCACACTATATCAGTTGAACTGAAAAAGCTACTTGGAAAATATTCTTCAAGAGCTAAAAGAAGGAAAAGAATATAGTGCTGAATAAACATAATGCCATGGATTATCAATAAAAACAAGAATGCCCCTAATTAAACAAAGTCTGCTTTCCTTGTGCATGCAATTGTCCTTCGACTTACAATCCAACTGGGATTAGTTGTGATTTATTTTAAGGTAATTTTTCATTTTCCTGCAAATTCATTTTGCCCCCATCTGCCTGGAGCTGAACTTATGTCTGTTGAGCCAGCTCTCAGACGTTGCATTTATGATGTGTAAATTGTGCTTCCTTGCTTGTTGAGGTTATTACAATATTCAACCTTAACCGTCCCCAACACCTCTGAGTGCTTGTGGTCAAGGTTCCGAACACTGCTGAACGTATCCACATCATGTACTGGGTTTGCTGCTGGGTCACTCCCTGAATTTTGACCTGGAGTGAGAAATCCTCCAGGGAAATTTTGCTGGCTTCCTATCCCAGGATTCTTTTAGCTAGGGGCAGCTACAGATTTTATTTGAGACATTCACTCAAATAATACATTAAAGATGGAATATACCCAGCTAGGGATTTTTCATCATTAATACCATAACAGACTGGATGTTTGGAACATTGATTTCTTGGATTCCAACAGGGTTGTCACTTGGTGAAATTAATATGGAATGCCAATAGGATTAATTGCATGAGGCAACAGGTAAGAGTTTTAATTTGAACACTTTATTTTATATTCAATGATTGAATACAATAGGAGGAGACAGAGAGTAGTGGTGGAGGGTTGTTTTACAGACTGTAGGACTGTGGCCACAATGTTCCACAGGGATTGGTGTTCAGTCCACTTCTGATTGTCATTTATATAAATGGTTCAGATGAGAATATAGAAGGCATGGTTGATAAGTGCAGAAAATGCCAACATTTCTGGTTTGGTGGACAGTGAAGAAGGTTATCTAAGATTACAAAGAGGTCTTGATCAATTGGGTCAATGGGCTGAGGAACAGCAGATGGAGTTTAATTTGGATAACTTCAAAGCATTGCATTTTGGTAAAACAAACAATGACAAGAACAGTTATAATTAAAAGTAGGACCTTGAATAGAGATATCTCGGGGTTCAGGTACATAATTCTCTAAATTTTGTGTTATATGTAGACAGGGTGATTAATAAGGCATTTAGCACACTTGCCTTCATTGTTCAGACCTTTGAGTATGGGAGTTGACATCATGTTGACGTTTTATAGGACGTTGGTGAGGTCTCTTCTAGAGTACTGTCTACAGTTCATGTTACCCTGTAACAGGAAGGATATTATTAAGCCGGACAGGGTTCAGAAAAGATTTACCACAATGTTGCCGGGAATGAAGGCTAGATAGGTTGGGACTTTTCTCACTGGAGTGTAGGAAGTTGAAGTGTGACCTTATGGAGGTTGATAAAATCATGAGGATAATAGATAAGGTGAATGGCAAGTGTCTTTTCTGTAGGTTGGGGGATTTCAGGATGAGGGGGCTTATTCTTAAGGTGAGAGGAGAACAATTTAAAAAATACATGAGGGACAACATTTTCACACAGCGTGTAGTTCATGTGAGGAATGAACATCCAGAGGAAGTGGTGGATGAGGTGACATGTACAATGTTTAAAGGACATTTGGATAAGTGCATGAATAAGAAACTTTGGATGGATGTGGACTAAGTGCAGGCAGGTGGGATTAGTTTTGTTTGGGAACATGGACAACATGGACTAGTTGGATCGAAGCTCTCTTTCCATGCTCCATGACTGCATTATCAATCCCACTCACGTCAATATCTTGACATATGGAACAGACTACCAGGTGGCAATACAACCAGACCACCAACAATAAACCCAGCCCCTGAGGTCTGGTTGGCTTGAAGCCAAGGCTTATCACTGACTTGGTTGAATTCTCCGTAATTAGAAAATATGGAGCAACGGATGGTTTCTGATGGCTGCCTACATCGAGAAAACTCATTAGATTGGTTTTTCACAGACATCCAGGGAACTGCTGAAGATGCAAATATAATTAAATCGTGGGAATTCTGAATACTATGAAGACAGGTTTAATGCACAGTAGGTTCTTCAGCAAAATGCCACCATACGTGCATGTTTAAATGGAACGTTCAGCAAACGAACATTGCCTGTATTCATTACATTTTCAGTTAGGTCTTTGATCTTTGAATGTTTGATGGAGAGAAGTCATCTTCCATTCTCTACATTGTCTGGGCATACTGCCTGTTTTGATCAGGCCTGTTATTTTCTGTGCATATTACAGTTTATGTGATTTTTGATTAATAGTAGACTTCCGTGCTTGGGTCGCTAATGGGATTTGGTAGAAGATCTGTCTATAATTCATTCTGGCATACTTGATACAACCTGAATATGGGAATTTCAAAAAACTAGTTCAGGACCAGGAACTTCTGAACTACCAGCTATCAGTACTTAATTACAAATCTTTCCTTTGATTTCTTTTCTGCACCCAGCAGCAAAAATTAATCTTGCAGGGTTTAAAATTGCAGCAAGTACAATTTCCACAATACATTTTATTATTTAGCATGCAGAAATGAATTTGAATTGTTTATTGTATGGTATTTAGCAAATATTCAGTGACATGTCTGCATCCAATGCTTTGAACGGCTTTGTAAGTTAGGAGTAAAAATCATAATTGAATTTATCGATAATTCTGAATCTACAAAAGAATTAGCAGGCACTTGTTCTATCATAATTCGTACTTCAGGTAAGATCAATCAAACAATTGTCTAATCAGATCGAGCCTTGTATCCTGCTTTCGTATGTTCTACTGCAATGAACATTTTATTTGGTTATTCAAATCTGACCCAAGTGCAGCATAATGCTATGACCCATATTTAGAGAACAAAATTTACAAGTTACTAGGTTATCACTTTTTCTAAGAAAAGGTTATTCTGATTGTAACATGGACACGAGCCTAAAGCCTTGACTGTGCCAAATCACCTGATTATGTAACTCCAGGTTCCATTTGGATGATCAATAGACATACCCAAGCACATTAAAAAAAAACCTCTGATCCAGAAGTTGACAAAATTCATTGACATTCGTTGTGAATATGTAAATGGACCATTGACCAGAACAAAAGCTAAGAACCATTAATGTAGAGGAACTGTCTTCAGAAAGGCAATGCCTTAGATGGAACATGTCTTAGTCTTTTCACAGGTCACCAAGTAATAGCAACTAAAAATGATTCAAAAATGCAAGCTACTGAAACAGCAGGGATGCAGAGACTTTTAAAAAAAACCTCTCCAGCAAAGCGAGTGTGAAGAAGAGAGAGAGAGAGAGAAAGAGAGAGAGAGAGAGAGAGAGAAAGAGAGAGAGATCATAGAATAGGTACTGTTTGTTGTAAAGTAACTGGGCAGCTAAAGGTGCCATCCTTGCAGAAAAGGAAAGCAAGGAACTTCCAAAATCTGCTATCCTAGAAAATTTACCTGGACAAGAAAACATCAAATATTCAACTACTGAAGCTATCACAGCTATTTGATCTGATTTCAGGTACAACCATCTTCACTTCAGCAATGAGGAACTCAAGCAATGGCCCCACATGATTGACCCCACAGACTTCAAAGAATTTTCTCCTTATAAGTACTCTGTTGTCTCATTTCTATTTTTATTTAATCTTTATATCTGTAATTTCATTGCTTCTTTATCTCTAAGGAAATTTCATTAATAATATTGAATAAACTAACCTTTAACCTGTTTAAAATTATAGCATGACCACTTTTCTATGTTATCTTGATTAATTACATACTACAAGGGGACTAATCAAAGTGTGTTCATCTACAGTATATAACCAAAGGTTGAACATGCCTGGTGGCTGTAACTGTACCATTATAATTGTCACACACAGTGATGTGCATTTGTAATTTCTCATGTGGATCAACTACAGCCCATATAACATATAATTGTTATTATTACAGAAAAGAGAGAGAGATAATCTCAAAATTTTACAGTAGAGAAGGAAGCCATTCAACCCATCATGTCTATACTGGCTCCTGACAGAGCTACCCAGCTAGTCACATTCCCCAGTCCTAACTCTAAATTCAATACATTCAAATACATATCCAGCATTTTATAATGCATATATCAAATAAGAGTCATCTAGACTCAAAAGGTTAGCTAATTGTCCCTCCATGGATGCTGTTTGACTCCCTGTGATCTTCAACATTTGTTGTTTTAGAACATAGAACATAGAACAATACAGCGCAAAACAGGCCCTTTGGCCCTCGATGTTGCGCCGATCTGTGAACTAATCTAAGCCCATCCCCCTACACTATCCCATCATTATGTATATTCTTATCCAAGGACTGTATTAATGTCCCTAATGTGGCTGAGTTAACTACATTAGCAGGCAGGGCATTCCACCCCTTACCACTCTCTGAATAAAGAACCTGCCTCCAACATGTCTTAAATCTATCACCCCTCAATTTGCAGCTATGTCCTCTCATACAAGCAGATGTCATCATCCTAGGAAAAAGACTCTCACTGTCCACTCTCTCTAATCCTCTGATCATCTTGTATGTCTCTGTTAAATTCCCTCTTAGCCTTCTCCTCTCCAATGAGAACAAACCCAAGTCCCTCAGCCTTTCCCTATAAGACCTTCCCTCCAGTATCTAATACTTCATATTTTCATATGTTTTCAAACTTCTGCGAATTATTAATTATTTTTTAAATAGTACAGGTTTATAATTGGTATAGACAGTGTTTTTTAAGGTTTATTTAAAAATCTAAATGGTATCTTTATACTGAATCAAAATGGGCATTAGAATACACAGCAAAATCCTCGAACTCTGTCTCTCTTTGACATTGTGGGTCTACTTACAGTAAATGGGCTGCAGCAGTTCACAAAGGAAGCTCACCACTGAGTTCTCAAGGGCAGTTAGGAATGGCTCAGTCAGCAAAGCCCACATACCATGAATGGATTTAAAAAACCTGGTAAAATGCAGACTGATATATTCACATCTGTTCAATGCATCCGTGGTGTCTTTATCTCTAATTTATAATTCCCCAGTCTCAGTCTACAGAAGACCAAAGCTTACTTTAGTTACGCTTTTCCTTCTAAAATAATCATTCTTTCCTGGTTTATATATATCAATCCCAAGCATCTTCATAGAGTTGTATGTTTTATTTCAGTTTGTTACTATCTTTAACTCCCTTAATTAGCCATAATTGAAACATCCTTCACCTACAGCCTTCAGTTCTCACTGGAATGTATCTTTGTTGAATTTCATGAAATGTCTCCTAAAACATCTCTCCTGATCTATCCCTTAACTTAATTTTCCAGTTCGCATGAGCCAGTGCGAACTCCAGACGTTTATAATTACCGCTATTTAAGTTTAGAAGACTGGTCTTAAAGCTACTCGTCTCCCCCTCAAGTTGAATGCAAAATTCAAAATGCTTTTGCTTTCACAATAGTCTCCCAGCAACATCATAAAGTTGATTGTCCTTGATTCCCACGTTTATAGTCTTCACATTCATGAAATCATCTTTTGCCCTTTGATCACTCTAGCGTGATCCCAATATTAAGTGTATTTGTCCTAGTTTTCTACACCCGCCTCTGTTTTCTAAAGCACAGTTCTCTCTGCGATGCTCCAGTTTAACTGTTTATCATTAGAAGGTTCTCCTAACAGTTCATGTGCAAGTATAAGAAGTGCAACATTATCTCCTAACATGCTGTGCAAAATTCACAAAATATCCTTTTATCCAACAGACTATACAGCCTACTGCTCTCAGTGTATATTCCCAGCATGTGAGACCAAACATAGCTTCAGCAGTCAATTTCTTGAACATCTCCATTTTATTCAAGCCCTTGAAAGTTATTGTTCTGCATTACTGCTAACATAAACTCAAATACTTAACTCCTATTTTAAGTATGTCCACTTCCTTCACAGTCTTCTCTGATATCCTCTTTATCTGTATATTTTTCAAGGTCTGATGAAGGGCTATGCTTGACCTATCTGTCGATGCTAATTGGCAGAGTTTCAATCAATGTTTCAAGTATTTTGTGTTTATTGTACTAGTCTCCCCAGCTCATTTAGAATTTTAAGCTACCCAGTTAAAAACATTATGAATCACCCTCTTTAGCGAATACCATAACCTGTCTCTCCTTGGTGCTTTCCCTGAAGGATGGGTTAACGGAACTATATTGTTGAAACAGTAATGAGTAGCAATGCTCTGTGGTATGTTTACAGATCATTCACAGGAGCCTCCAAGTCTTTTAAATTCAATTGTCTTCTAATTGTTAGTGTGCAGCTTGAAGTACCTTCAGGAAAAAACACTTCTGGCAGGAAACCTCGAGGTGAATGTTAAGTGCAATTAAATCCAAAAATCTCCGGTTGAATCTTCCAAAAAATCAAGTATCATGTCGCCATACATTTGTGGAAAAGTGTTGATTTCCAAGGAGATGATATTCCTGGTACTTCAAACAAGAGGAAGAAGGCATGATTTGGAGGCAGGCTATCAATAACATTATGTTCACATGTGAGAATGGGATATTATCAAAAGCAGCAATGAAAAGCAACCAATCTGACCTGTAATAATGAAGCTCTCAACATATAAAGCATTTATTGAGCATGTAAGAGCAGAAATAAGAAGCAGAATGAGCTAATGGCACAAGCTACGATCTATTTAGCACTTAGTGAAACAGAAGCATTTCTGCTGTAGGAAATGACATATAATGAAAGATTAACATCATTGGATAATGTTAGTGAATCATTGGTGATTGATTATCGCAATTGTTTAAATGGTGTTACAAATGCTGGCAGTTTAATTTTGCTAAACATAACAGAAGATTGACTTCATAATGGATATACTCTCATGATCATGTGAAATATGGGTGACTGGTTTTGAAATTTCAGCTTCCAAATTAGTTCCTGAGACCATCAGAAAAGGTTTTCAAAAAAAGAACCTAAAGATGACTGACTTAAAATAGCCACAGGCATCACCTGACCTACACGGGTTGGCCAGGTTTCATTGTGGATTGGACAACAGACAGACAAACTGGAATTAACATTTTATTCAAAGGTCATGAAGAAGATTTGCCCTCTTTATCAGGTTTGGTTTCTGTGTGACACTCTATGTTCTCAGTAATGAGGTTAACTCTTATCTTCCCTCTGGAGTGGTATAAGATACCATTCAGATCAAAATCAGTCAGGTATGGACAATCAATGTGGACCTTGTCTGCAACACCCACATCTTTTATTTATAGAATCCCTACAGTGTGGAAACAGGCCATTTGGCCCAACAAGTCCATACCTACTCTCTGAAGAGTAACCCACACAAACACATTCCCCTACATTTATCCCTGACTAATACACCTAAGCTACACATCCCTGAACACTACGGATGATTTAGCATGGCCAATTCACCTAACCTGCGCATCTTTGGATTGTGGGAGGAAACCGGAGCACCCCGAGGAAACCCACGCAGACCCTGGGGGGAATGTGCAAAATCCACACAGACAGTCGCCCGAGAATTGAACCAGGTTCCCTGGTGCTGTGAGGCAGCAGTGCTAATTACTGAGCCACCGTACCACCCACACATTTTGCTAAACATAACAGATACACATATCTCTTGAAAGAATAAAGAAAAACACGTTGAAATGGCTCATCTGGCGATGAACATTGCTTTGGGAGAGTAAGAAAATTCAGGAAGTTTACCCCCTCTTGACTGAGGAGAGTGCAAACTATAACGAGGCAGCTAAAGGGGATATTTCGAGTGTGTATTAGTTAATGTCAGAGACATATTGGCAAAAATGCCATGTCTTTAGGAAGCAGCTTGACCAATCATGCCTGAAAATAGAACAGTTTAAACAGTTTCATTTTGACCAATGTGGTGCAGGCACTTAGAATTGAGGTCATCTATGAATACCTTTGATTAGGTAGCTCTCAGAGGGAACAGTGGGGAGCAGGACTCGGACAGGCAGCAATTCCAGCTAACCAACAAACTCAGATAGACTGGGCTCTGGAAACTATCTCAGTCCAAAGAAAGCTGAGGGGCGATCAATACAACTGAGGCCAGTTAAGGCAGAGAACTCAGAACTCTCCATGACCGCAGTAAGAAGGGATGTGGTTGGCTGATAGGTAGGTTATTTTACTAAGTGCCTGCACAATGGGAAGCAGGTTATGTGGAAGAAAATTGTTGGTTCAGGCATTCTGCAGAAACTTGGGAAGTAAGATTGGTATCTGTAACCTTCTGCCTCCTCAGGCATGGCTGTGGACCAGGATAGTTGTCAGAAGTTGGTGTCAAAGGAACAGAAAGAATAGTGATCTCTGTGTGTTTTAATCTCTGAGAGGGATTATCATTTTTTAAGACATCAGTTTCACAAACGTTGCTTCTGTGGAAAACGAGAGATTTCTTTCCTGCCTGGAAGCAATTTAAATTCCAATTTGCTAACGAGAAATAGAATGGAAGTGGTGCTGGTGGAAGTTTTACTTAGAGAACTTGTTCAGGGCTTCATAACAGTGACTTTAGCACATTGAGTTTTCCAGTGACAAGGATAGATGTTTTAATCAGGTAATGACCTTGCCGACAGCAAAGTACAACCACCAGAAAGGAAAGGATAACCCAGAGAGGCAGGAGGGAGCTAACACAAAGCTGCAGAGAAGCTGGCAATTTGAGAAAGGTTCAGAATTCCTGTGAGTGATGGAGTGAATCAAGAAGGATCATTAGAATCAAACAGGATTGATGACAGGCCAGTGGTGTCAGAAATGGTCAGGACAGATCCTGAAGACATTGAAGGGGCCAGAGGTAAATTAATATCCATAAAAGAAGGCAAGGAAAGGTCAGGGAGGCTAACAAAAAAAGACAGAGCCAGAGACCTGGTTAAACAAAAGCCCTTGTGGGAAATTTAAATTAGGACCAAAGAAGTTCTCAGACACACTATTAAAAAAAGTGGAAGTTTTGCCTTCCTTAGTTGGACAGTCACAGGAGGCTGTTGTGGTCACTGAATATAAAGTGGCAGTGATATTCCTGGGAAAGTTGAACTGGTTAGGAGAAAACCCAATAGCAAAACAAAGGGAAAATGGAAGGGAACGGACCCACCAGCAGGCACTACTAATGGAGGGAACCAGGGACATTCCAGGAAGGTAAAAGCAGAGTCATCCTTTGAGATTTAATTAAGGAAAGGTACTATTTAATTGTCACATGTACCTTGGTACAGGTAAAAAGTTTTGTTTTGTGTGCAGTACAGACAAATTGTACCATATGAAGTGCATAAGGGCATTGGAACAGAGCGGGGTACAGCGACTTAGTACATGGATTATAGAACTGAGCAGTGAAGAGTTAAAACTTGGACAGGCAGCACAGCTCCGTAAGGAAATAGGTTTTCGAACAGAGGTGGGAATTGTGAGAATGAGTTCTAAGGAACAGTCACTGGACTCGAAACGTTAACCTGATTTCTCTTCACAGATGCTACAAGACCTGCTGAGCTTTTCCAGCAACTTCTGTTTTTGTTTGGGAATTAAGTGCTGTTATCCCGGTTTTAAAACATTAATATTTCACTCCAATATTCTAAAGGAATACTAACACTAACAAAAAGGACAAATATTGCTTACATTCTAATTCTTCTGGAAGGAAGGTCTCCTGATGACATAAAATGTGAACTAATGCTATTTGAATTCCAGTGTCCTATTGAACCTGGGTCTTTCATTCTAAGAAAGGTAAAAACAGTGACTTAAAATGGCCAAAGTATGAGCTGACCTCCAAAGATTGACCAAACTTCAATGTGGAATTGATAACAGACCGACACACAAGCTGAAGTTAACATTTCACTCAAAGGAACTGAAGGCCACTTGGCTTTTATAATAACTTGTTTCCCTCATGCTTAATACTTGTTCTCACAGGTACTCAAGGATACAGTGTGCAAATCATTTGATTCTGTATTTTAAGGAAAGGAGACAAGAAAATCAGTCACAAGCACAGAGACGGCTGGAGAAACTCAACAGGTCTGGCAGCATCTGTGGAGAAATTATCAGTGTTAACATTTTGAGTCTGGTTTGACTCTTCTATTTGATACTTTTGTTCAAATGAACCATCTATACATGAGTAACAGCAGATCTTATTCACATTGACTCTTGACTTTTAGCCAAAAAATGAATCTCTTTGTACTTTAGCACTCACTTGCTGCTGAGGTCAGACTTGCCCTGGAGGAAATCAGCTTGATAGAATTATAGAACAGCACACCATCGAAAATGACGGTTCATCCCCGCATGTCTGTGCATTCACAGTAGGCTCCTCTTTGTCTCTGCAAGTCATCTGTACTATTTCCGGAATTCTGCCAGTACCCATTGCTTTTGCAGCATCCAGTGGTCACTTCTGTTTTGTTTCAAATTCGGGTGGATTGAATTAAATTGGCTGGAGACAGGCATCTGTGATGCTGGGGACTTTAAGAGGAGGCAATGATAGAACAGCACTCTGCATTTCGGCTCATGTCCAATTTCTGATTAGTGGTAAAACCCCAGCATGACACTGGCTCTTTCATTGATGGTAATGCCTTTGAATGTCAAGGGGCATTGGCTAGATCCTAGCATCAAGGAGTTGGAAATAAAACTAAATCTGAGGAGCTCTTCCATCGTCAGAATATGAAAGAAGGGGCGGCAATCTCTCATACCCAGTGTATCAACTCTGAAGAAGAGTCCTACTGGACTCCAAACGTTCATCTGAATCTCTCTTCTCAGACGCTGCTCGACGTACTGGGAGTATCCTGCATTGTCAGTTTTTATAATTTCAGTATTTTGCTTTTATTTCAGTGTATTTCAGCAATCAGATGGAATGAAGGATGTTGAAATTCAGCTAAATTTCAGTGTAAACTGAAGACAAATGTACATCTTTATGTCCATCATAATTACTGAAGCAGACCTTTGGGAGGTCTCTCCTGTCACTTCCATTCCGATAAAAGCAGATACTTACTCCTCTCAACTTAGGTGCTGTTTTGTCAATATCTAAGTCTATGTTTCAGACTTTAAGATCACTATGATAAGTATCGCCTTCACGTTCACTGCAAAGACTTGGGTCTCCGCCTGTGACCCATGAATTATCCCATTAATCAAGTCTCTGATTGTAACATGCTTTTTGTATTCTCCAATGACTTCATACCCTCCCCAGTTGCAGCTAAGCTCCACTGCATCACTATTAACATCCCTGCTTTGCCCTGGGAGCCCTTGACAATCGAGGTTGCAATACCATTGTGACCCCTGCACCCTTCCAATGTTGAGGCCAAAGTGACCATGAAATGCTATGATCATACTTCCCTTCTCTTTGAGACCACATAATCTGTTCCAAGAACTGACCAAATCCCATTGAACTTTCTATCATTGCCTCATCAGTGTGAACATTCCCTCGGTTAGTGTAGATTAGCAGAGAGGTCTCAATGTCATATACATAGATCCCTGAAAGTTGCCACCATGGATGATAGGGTTGTTAAGAAGGCGTATGGTGTGTTAGATTTTATTGGTAGAGGGTTTGAGTTTTGGAGCCATGAGGTCATGTTGCAGCTGTACAAAACTGATGCGGCCGCACTAGGAGTTTGCATACAGTTCTGGTCGCCGCATTATAGGAAGGATGTGGAAGCTTTGGAAAGGGTGCAGGAAAGACTTACTAGGATGTTGCCTGGCATGAAGGGAAGGTCTTATGAAGAAAGGCTGAGGGACTTGAGGCTGCTTTTGTTAGAGAGAAGAAGGTTGAGATGTGACCTGATAGAGACATACAAGATGATGAGAGGATTAAATAAGGTGGAGAGTGAGAGCCTTTTTCCACAGATGCTGATGGCTAGCACGAGGGGACATAGCTTTAAATTGATGGGTGATAGATATAGGACAGATGTCTGAGGTAGGTTCTTTACTCAGAGAGTAGTAGTGGCATGGAATGTCCTGCCAGCAACAGTAGTAGACTTGCCTCATTTAAGGGCTTTTAAATGGTCATTGGATAAACATATAGATGATAATTGAATAGTGTAGGATAGATGGGCTTCAGATTAGTTTCTTAGGTTGGTGCAACATCGAGGGCTGAAGGATCTGTACTGAGCTGTAATGTTCTATGTTTTATGTTCTAATATGATTAGGCTAATCACCAGACTTGAGCTGCTTACAGCCCCAAAAGCATCATAAACTGTCTTTGTGACCCACAACAGTTCTACTGCATCCCTCCCATCCTTCCCCCAACACCCAACACCCCCACCCCTATCCCTGTTCCCATCTGATTATAAGCTATCCACTCTGGTGACTGAATAACATTGAGCCCCTGGACAGAGTTTGCAGGACAGTCCATACTAATCCACCTTGATCTGACTGATTTTGGTTGATTTCTGGAATGACCTAGCCTGTAGCATTTTGGACTCCTCACTTGGAGTGGGACCAACTGGCTGAGTGTGGCCAAGCCCACTCCCCTCCCAACCCCACGCAGACCGATTGGAATTCCACTGTTGCCCCACTCAGTCCCTCTGAACTGACATTCCACATTCCCATTTTCTTCAAACATGTGCAATATTTTTGCTACATTAGCTGTAGCATTGTGGGTAAATCACCTCAAGTTACCTTTGATTCGGCTACTTATTAAGATGTCTCGCAGGCTGAAACTATGATTGAAACTTTGTTGCTTGTTGCAATCAAATAAGACCCCTCAAGCAAGCAAGTTAAGCATCACAACTCAACTTGGCCAATAGTGTTTAGTGGTGGAATTTAGCTACAATTCCAACCAACAATGTTTGTCCCTGGAAGTTTTCAGGGTTTAACCCTTCTGCAGTACTGTTCTTCCAAGTTCTGCTGCTAACCTGTTCTGGTGTTGCTTTCTTATACAGTTTTCATCCTTTAGGTCAATGATATAATATAATATAATTGATGATTCTTCAGATTCTTTCATTCACAGTGTTGCAAGTCTGCAGCAATGTGAGTAGCTTCCCCATTCCTTGTTACATTTGGCCTTACACCTTTGTTTGAAAACACTATTTTCATGTAATAAACTCTTTTAAGTTCTTCTGCAGGGCAATCATTTGTCCTTGTGATGTAAAGCAGCCAGTTATCAAGCAGATGTCAAAACCAGGAGAGAGTGAACACTGCAGATGCTAGAGATCAGAGTCCAGAGTGTGGTGCTGGAAAAGCACAGCAGGTCAGGCAGCATCCGAGGAGCAGGAGAATCGATGTTTCAGGCATAAGCCCTTCATTAGGAATGAGGCATGTGGGTTGGCGGGGTGCTGAGAGATAAATGGGAGGGACATGGGGCTGAGGGGGAAGGCAGCTGAGAATGCAATAGTTGGTTGAAGGTAAGGGAGAAGGTGATAGTTCAGAGAGCCTGCATACCTGTGGAAAGAAGAGGAGAACGTTTTGTTCATGTAACTTTTATCCATCTTCCCAAACATGGCTAATTTCTTTCAATTCCTGTACAAATTTGTCCTTGTCTTTAATAGTTTCTCCCAGCCAGAGTTATTGCTGCTTCTTTTCAAGTATAACAGTTTATCTTTGTTGCTCCTTTTAATTAATTAAGTTTAATTATCACAGTGGGGACATGCAGCACCTTGATGTTTAAGCAGAGCTCTGTCCATTCCCAGTTTCACATTTACTTTACACTGATACAAGCTGCCTGCGTTCTGCACTGAAGTGCTACCTGTGAGAGAAATGTTGCTGCCTGTGCCAAGCTTTTACTGACCTGAAGTGAATGGAGCTGCAGTTTTACAGTTACTATAGTAAGGTCACAGCATGTTCAGTCACAGAAACTGTGTGTTCCTTCCCAGGGACTCTCGACAAAAAGGCCTATACTCGCTAAGGCTCTTGATTATGACCACAAGGTGCCTGCTTGATTTGCAAATTGTCTGCTTTAAAATGTTTACTGCTTTATGCTTTTAGA
The DNA here is from genome assembly GCF_004010195.1 of Chiloscyllium plagiosum. NCBI lineage: Eukaryota > Metazoa > Chordata > Chondrichthyes > Orectolobiformes > Hemiscylliidae > Chiloscyllium > Chiloscyllium plagiosum. Next base: position 16,399,452 of record NC_057725.1, read on the forward strand.
TAAGTACTATTATTTTTAGCAATAATACATTTTAATCCTTAAACTATATCATCCTTTCTGTAATCATTAAGCTATTCCATCTTTCATGCTGGCCTAGTTAGCAGTTTTATTTGTCCACACTTCTCCTTGGCCATAAATATGCCACTTGAGAAACTGACACCTCTGGTCAAGCCTCTGTGTGAAAGCTTTTGTATTTATTCACAGGAATTGGATGGCACAGGCTAATCTATTGTCCATCCCTAATTGCCCAGAGAGCAGTTAAGAGGCAACCACATTGCTGAGGGTCAGAGTCAGGTGTAAGCCAGACTGGGTAAAGACTATCATCGATGGAAATGTGTTGCTGGAGAAGCGCAGCAGGTCAGGCAGCATCTAGGGAACAGGAGAATCGACGTTTCAGGCATTAGCCCTTCTTCAGGAAGGGCGAATGCCCGAAACGTCGATTCTCCTGTTCCCTAAATGCTGCCTGACCTGCTGCGCTTCTCCAGCAACACATTTCCATCTCTGATCTCCAGCATCTGCAGACCTCATTTTCTCTTTAAAGACTATCATCCTTCCCTAATGGAGATTTGTGAACAAGATGGGGTTTTTTGTTCCTAGACATTTGGCAACAGTTTCACAGTCATCATTAAATTTCAGATGTTTTTGAATTGAATTCAAATTCCACCATCTGCCCAGGCAAGATACAGGTTCCCCAGGTCACTGCCAGAGTCTCTGCATTAACAGTCCACAGTAACACGGTAGGCCAATGCCTCCCAGTTGCTCCAACTAAAGTCTGGTGTCGTTGCTGAATTGGCTGGAGCAATGGTCAGGGGAGACATTGTCAACAGGTATTGACCACAACTTTAGCTGTTCCAATCTTAAGGGAAAAGTAGGGCATGGTCAGAAGATCTATGTACTCAGCTGGATTGGAGGCAACAAGTCCAACTCAACAAGTATCCGCCCCCACCAACGCCACTCACCTACATTCTGCTGACATGCCCCCCACATATCCCACTGTCACCATTCCCAGCCCCCAGAACCCTGAGGGGAACACCACCCCTGCTCATGACTGTTCCACACCCACACCAGATCCCAGCTCCCAGCCCTGCCGAGTTTTCACCATCCCTCCAGACCGTCCCCTCACTGAGGCCGAATGATCAGTCCTCAACAAAGGACTCACCTTCATCCCCCTCCGTCCACACATCAATGAATTTAATACACGCTGTGACGTCAAACATTTCTTCCGCTGCCTCAGCCTCCAAGCTTACTTTCACAATCAGGATTCCCGCCCACCTTCCGAGGACCCCTTCGCCCACCTCCAACACACTGCATCCACCTGGACACCCCGCGCTGGCCTATTACCGGCCCTCGACCTCTTCATTTCCAACTGCTGCCGAGACCTTAACCGCCTCAACCTGTCTACCCCCCTCCCCCACTCCAACCTCTCACCCTCATAACGCGCAGCCCTCCAATCCCTCTGCTCCAATCCCAACCTCGCCATCAAGTCAGCAGATAAAGGGGGCGCAGTGGTAGTCTGGCGCACTGACCTATACACCACTGAAGCCAAACGCCAGCTCGAGGACACCTCTTCCTACCGCCCCCTCGACCATGACCCCACCCCCCATCACCAAACCATCATCTCCCAGACCATACAGAACCTCATCACCTCAGGAGATCTCCCACCCACAGCTTCCAACCTCATAGTCCGGGAAACCCACACTGCCCGGTTCTACCTCCTTCCCAAGATCCACAAACCTGACC